>NC_137876.1:17883043-18036123 GCF_963924005.1 Protomyctophum bolini
GAGCAGTCCGAAGGACATTCGTATATAGCATTGAAAGCAATGGCAGTATAACTTAGTAAGCAAGTGCCCTCTAACCTGATCAGACCCGGAATTTCAACCAGCAATGACTCTTTGTGGAAACGCTGAAAGTGTGCTATAATACTACACTGCTCAGACCAGGGACGTGCAGAGAGTGTTAAAGAGGCAGGAGCTGATCAGATATTTTCGGGGCGCAACCCAGCACTCTTTATCTACTGGAGATGCAGGTGTATAACGACATGGATTTCGAAAAACACATTTTGTTCAACGCAAAAAGGCTGCGTTCAAGTTCAGGAGACTTTGGAGAAAAGGCAATCCCCCCCCCCCCCCCCCCCCCAGGAGGAATTACTCCAATTACTAGACTTAAATCTAACCCAGAATGATTTTTCCTTTAACAACAAATTCTATTTACAAATCAAAGGCACGGCCATGGGAAAGAGATTTGCACCATCTTATGCAAACATTTACATGAGCATATGGGAACAGACAGCACTAGAAAAATGCAGACTTAAACCGACACATTACTATAGATTTCTAGATGATATATTTGGAATATGGGAACATAGCCAAGAAGAATTCCAGGAATTTATTGATGTTTTAAATAGCCATCATAGATCCATAACGATAAAATATGTGACACACACAGAAAGGATTGACTTTCTTGATGTAACAATCTTCAAGGGCCCAAACTTTAACACAAATGGGAAACTAGACTTAAAAGTATTCTTTAAAGAAACAGACACTCACGCCCTATTACACAAAACGTCATTCCACCCGACACACTCTTACACAGGAATAGTCAAATCACAACTACTAAGATTCCATAGGATCTGCACGCAAAGAAGTGATTTCAAAATAGCTTGTAAAACTCTATTTAATGCTCTCAGACTAAGAGGATACACTAGGACCTTCCTCCGGAAGGCCCAAAATACCTTCTTAGAAATAAGAGTGCGGGATACAGGCCCCAAATTGGCCCTGATAACCAGTTATTCAACACAGAGCACACTAGCCAACAACAGAATAAAAAGGAATTTTGAGAACCGAACGGACGATCTTCTAAAAGATTATAAAATTATATCGGCCTACAGAAAAAATAAAAACCTTAAAGATTATCTAGTACACAGCAAACTAAAAGAAATCAACACACCAGCACGCCAGGGACCAGAATACTTCAAACCCAAACAATTAGTAAAAAATAGAACCACAAAACGCGTCTTAGAGATTAAACAACAAATAACAGCCAGAACCAGCAACTGCATTTATTTAATCACATGTGAAAAATGTGGTTTACAATATGTCGGAGAGACAGGTAAAACAATAGGTACTAGGCTGGGACGACACAGATACAATATTAACAATGCCAAAAAGACAACCACAAGATTGGTGCAACATTTCATGGCGCACGGCATTGAAGCTCTAAAATGCGCTGGACTTCAACACAATCCTAACTGGACAGTAGGACAAAGACGTTTTAATGAAAAACAGTGGATTAAGAACCTCAACACGGATTTTCCTGGAGGCTTAAACATGCCTAAAATCAGATCTTGAACACTACAAAACTTAAACTCAGGATTAAACTGGAGAAATCTAAAAGTGATTGGATCAGACTTCCTTCGGATACATGGCGAATGCATTTATTCCTTGCATTGTGCCTACACATGTTGCGACCTGCGGTCGCAACATGTGTAGGCACAGTGCACTGAAGTCTTTTAATTCCCCCGCACATACACACACACACACACACACACACAGTCAGAGAACTGACTCACTAAACAACACTAAGACACACTAAACAACGTTGGATTCGTACAGTGCAGAATGCAGATAAGTGTAGGCCTATGTTCTTATTATAATTGTGAGTTTGTTTTTTAACATGCAGCGCAAGTCCACGGGAGCCGATCTACAAGCTCACAACGCGTTGCACTGCGAGTAGCCTAGAGAAGGCTGTCAAGTGAGCAGCGCAATCGCACATGCTATAGAAATATCCTAATAAATAAATAAAAATGTGTCGCTTGCAGGGGCAGTTTCCTTATGGGAGCTTGCCTCTAGAATGCATGCATAGGCATACAAGTGCAAGTGCACTCGGCTTTTATATATAATTTTTTTATGTGCTGAACAATGTTATAGGGTCGGGACACATGCCTACATATTTTATCTGCGATTTGGGAACTATTTATTGATTCAGCATGAAGACTAAAGCCTTCTGAATATATCCGTAAATTCGTCCGCCACCTAAAGAGGTCCCGTAGGAGTTTCCGACCAACCTACGTGAGCGTCAAGTTCACGGCCATTTCCATGAATTCCAAATGAATGTGGGAAATCCACGTAAATGCCTTTCCGCTAGCTTCACGTCATTATATCAGCGTAAACGCGTTGAAGAATCAGGCCCATAGTGTGGAAGTGTCCTTGAGCAAGCTGCTGATACCGATGAGCAGGTCGGTGCATTGCATGGTTTCCTCGCGCGCGCGCGTGTGTGTGTGTGTGTGTGTGTGTGTGTGTGTGTGAATGTGAATAGGTGAATGTAATGCACAATCTATGTAAAGCGCTTTGAATAAACGCACGATTTACCATTTACTTATACCGACTAGACAAACGTATTGTATTCTATGACATCTATATTGATCTGCAGTTTCATACCGTATAGGGGAAAAGGAAATATGGCCTTCTCGTTTTGGTATAGATGATCCTGTGTCAGTGGTATAGTATCTATGATACCGAAGTAACCGATCGCCTCCTTTAGCAAACGTCAATGCAAGGTTCAGAGGTATTCAGGTTCCTGAGTGTTGTGTGACAGAAAGGGTTGAAGGTCATGCTAGCCGCACACACACACACACACACACACACACACACACGCACGGAGGCACACCCGCAACACACAAAGGAGCGCACGGGCAAATCTCAGCCTTCTGCCGAGGGCCCTGCATGTGCTCTGACGTCTACGTGAGAGATTCTTATGTCTGAAACATGCACCAGTGATCCGACGACACGCATAGATTCACACATACACACTATATACAGCAGGACACAAGAAGAACCCGTGGGTTGAGCCAAATAGAGGGGCGGTGAGTTTCACACAAAAATGTCCTTTTTTTTTTTTTTACCTCACACGTCCGGAGAGTCACTGTAATTTCAGTCATTCGTTTTCTCTCACAAGAGAAAGGAAAGACGCATGTCGGGGTGGGGGGGGGAGGGGATATGAGTTACGGCCGAGCTACACCATGCAGGCTTTTACGCATACTTAAACGCACACACACAGCGTGCACTTTTAGATCCGAGTCACATTTTTAAAGTCTGCGTATACATATTATGCGGTGGCTCGCGTATATCCGCGCAAACGCGCTTTTGGTTGTATATAGCAGCTCCGCTGCTAGTCAAGTAGTCATTAAGTCAGAGCCATGGCAGTCAGTCTGAAGGGATCATCCAGCCAGCGTGGGGAGTCTGGTGGTTTAGCTAACGACAGCCTTCAACAACTTTAGGCATGGGTGACTTGTTTGACCTGGGTGGAGCAGAGAGGCTGGGGACCTGCAGGGGGAAGTGACTGGGAACCACCCTGCGTCATTTCTCTGTCTGTCTGTCCAACACGCACGCGCACGCACACACAGGCACACACACACACACACACACGCGCGCACACGCACACACACGCGCACACGCACACACACATTCAAAAACCCACATGTAAATCAATCATGCACAGCAAACAGATGTCACGCACACAGATTAGACACACTCGCACACACATACAGGGCAGCGTACTGTATGCATACACTCGTATATGCAGTCGCGCACGCACACACACACACACACACACACACACACACACACACACACACACACACACACACACACACACACACACACAGGGATGACCAGGTAATGACTATTCAAACATGGTAATAGGCCACTTATGTGAAACAAACTCCCAGAAAACTGCACAGTCTGCCTCAGCCCAGTTCCTTTCAATCAACACTGCATGCCAGAGGCCTTTTATTGAGGTTCATGATTCATTTCCTACAGCGTGTTTCAACTGTAACTTCATTTTCATCCTTTGAATCTGTTTCATTTTCAGTTCATTCTTCTTTACTATAAGCCATTTAAGAGCGGCTGTCGCGGCCACGTATGCGCTCGGTGCGGCGGTTCTTGTATTCTTCATTTTGTTTTGCTGAGAATAAGGTTAGAAATACGTTTAGGAATGGGGTTAGGTTTAGGCACAGTTTTACTGAGGTTAAGGTTAGGTTTAACCGTTTAAGCATTATTTACTTAGGTTACTTTAGGAATACCAGGCCACGCAGTTCCGCCGGCTGTACGCCCGAGACGAGTTGTTTGGTATTCGTTTTCGTGGTCCTTTAGGGAATGCGTGCACGTCTCCTTGTAGTTTGTGTAGTCCTTTAGGGAATGCGTGCACGTCTCCTTGTAGTTTGTGTAGTCCTTTAGGGAATGCGTGCACGTCTCCTTGTAGTTTGTGTAGTCCTTTAGGGAATGCGTGCACGTCTCCTTGTAGTTTGTGTAGTCCTTTAGGGAATGCGTGCACGTCTCCTTGTAGTTTGTGTAGTCCTTTAGGGAATGCGTGCACGCCTCTTTGTAGTTTTCGTAGTCTTTTAGGGAATGCGTGCACGTCTCCTTGTAGTTTTCGTAGTCCTTTAGGGAATGCGTGCACGACGTCTCCTTGTAGTTTGTGTAGTCCTTTAGGGAATGCGTGCACGTCTCCTTGTAGTTTGTGTAGTCCTTTAGGGAATGCGTGCACGTCTCCTTGTAGTTTGTGTAGTCCTTTAGGGAATGCGTGCACGTCTCCTTGTAGTTTGTGTAGTCCTTTAGGGAATGCGTGCACGCCTCTTTGTAGTTTTCGTAGTCTTTTAGGGAATGCGTGCACGTCTCCTTGTAGTTTTCGTAGTCCTTTAGGGAATGCGTGCACGACGTCTCCTTGTAGTTTGTGTAGTCCTTTAGGGAATGCGTGCACGTCTCCTTGTAGTTTGTGTAGTCCTTTAGGGAATGCGTGCACGTCTCCTTGTAGTTTGTGTAGTCCTTTAGGGAATGCGTGCACGTCTCCTTGTAGTTTTCGTAGTCCTTTAGGGAATGCGTGCACGTCTCCTTGTAGTTTTTGAAGTCCTTTAGGGAATGCGTGCACGTCTCCTTGTAGTTTTCGTAGTCCTTTAGGGAATGCGTGCACGACGTCTCCTTGTAGTTTTTGAAGTCCTTTAGGGAATGCGTGCACGACGTCTCCTTGTAGTTTGTGTAGTCCTTTAGGGAATGCGTGCACGTCTCCTTGTAGTTTTTTAAGTCCTTTAGGGAATGCGTGCACGTCTCCTTGTAGTTTTTGAAGTCCTTTAGGGAATGCGTGCACGTCTCCTTGTAGTTTTTGAAGTCCTTTAGGGAATGCGTGCACGTCTCCTTGTAGTTTTTGAAGTCCTTTAGGGAATGCGTGCACGTCTCCTTGTAGTTTTTGAAGTCCTTTAGGGAATGCGTGCACGTCTCCTTGTAGTTTTTGAAGTCCTTTAGGGAATGCGTGCACGACGTCTCCTTGTAGTTTGTGTAGTCCTTTAGGGAATGCGTGCACGTCTCCTTGTAGTTTTCGTGGTCCTTTAGGGAATGCGTGCACGTCTCCTTGTAGTTTGTGTAGTCCTTTAGGGAATGCGTGCACGTCTCCTTGTAGTTTTTGAAGTCCTTTAGGGAATGCGAGCACGTCTCCTTGTAGTTTTTGAAGTCCTTTAGGGCAGAGGTTCCCAACCACTGGTGGTACTTGAGCCCCCCTCTGGCGGTACACAGATGCCTTCATGGAGAGCAAACATCACACTCACAGAGACCTTGCCTTGCCTTGCAGATGGCCGACGGCATGGCCTTCATCGAGAGCAAACATTACATTCACAGAGACCTGCGCGCGGCTAACGTCCTGGTGAACAGTGAGCTCATCTGCAAGATCGCTGACTTTGGACTGGCGAGACTCATCGAGGACAGCGAATACACCGCCCGAGAGGGTAAGAGAAGACCTTTTTTCATATCAAGGCCCATTAACTCGTTCAGCATTTGATGAGATTTAGCCCCTCAGACCCAAAACAAAAGGATATTTTGTTATCGTTTGATAAGATTTTGTCCACAATTCCATGCATGTATTGATGTTGGTATACCATTAGGGAGATAACAGGCGAACGATCAAAATAACAATTATTTTACATTCTCTAATTGCGTAGACTTATTGTAAATTAACTAAGTAATGCTCTGGTGGAGGCTTACCCGCCACCCCCCCCCCCCCCCCCCAAGCCCCCCCTCCCCAAATTGACTGACTTCTATGTAAACCAAGATTCATAAGCCCCCCCCCCTCTAAATAGCCAGCCCCTCCATAGCACCCCCAGTCATAATGTTCTGGAGCCGTCGCTGCTCTCAAGAGTTAATGATCTAGAAGGGTCCATTTGGTTACCAACTTTGCATCGATTCATTTAGCTGGGGACCACCTGGAAGGAACCCCCTCGAGGACCACTGTAGCACAACCAAACAAAGTACAAGTAATAATAATAATAATAACCATAATAATAACCATATAACCATAATAATAAGTATTCTACTGGATCTCTTCTCCATTAGTCCCTCCGTACAATTTTACTCTAGGTTTTATTTATTGACGAAACTCGATTTAGTTTTCGTCAGTGAGAAAAGGTATACAGTCGACAAATGTTTATTTGAGCTTTTTGTCATAGTTTTAGTCAACAAAATTAACACTGTCTAGTGTCTACCAGGTTAATGCCCATGCACCAAAACAGGGATGCCAGGGTTCAAGTCACTATGAGCTTCAGGCAGGGTTACTTGTAGACCCTGTCGCACCCGGCAACAGGGTTTAAATTCCTCAGTGGAAGTGCACAGGAGACAACCGCCGACCACTGCCGATGTGCTAGTTATATATTGTACTAACTGTACTAACATACTCTAAATTATTTATTCAAATACGTTCCTGATTGCCGCTTTAATAACATGTCTTCATATCCATAAAAGCAGGCCTTACTGAATCTGTGCTTTATAATTCAGTCTTCAATTCTGTTAAGATTCCAGTAAGACAAAGCAAATTATATTATTTTCACATTATGTGACTCAAAAACATGGACGTTGTTGCGTCAGATTAACTTTCAGTGCAATAGCTCCACCACGTGTTAATTTCTTGTACTGCACAATTCAGGGGGCGTTGGGATTTAGCTGTGTATACAAATGAATGAATGCAGTACTGTGCTGGCTTGTGGTGGACATTTTGGTCAAAATGTATTCTTTTCCAGTGGATGAGATGATGAGATATACTTTATTGTCCCACAAGGGGAAATTTGTCTTGGGCAAAAGTGCATTAGTACATACATCAACGCTTTTTAAAACAGACAGACAATACACACAAGACAATGCACAGTAGCAGCAAAGTACAAGTCACAAGAGTATCACAAGAGAAGTGCAAGTTGCAATAAGATAAATACTTAAAGAATTATAATAATAATTCCCATTTATGAAAATAGTTTATAATATACCCGAGGGGGTTACATATTAGACAAACAATGGGAAATAGAATTGGTAGTTTTATTTTATTTTTGTATAACTGTAATGCTAGTGACGTTTGTGCGCAACACTCCTGAAAACAATTAAAGTATTGCATTGTGGGTTTGAGCTGACAGGCCCTTTTTGATGTCAATCAATAAAGTCACCTTAATTCAACTTAATTTTTTTAATATAAATGATAAGAGAAATGGACATACAAAATGAGTGGGCAATAACATTACCAGAAACAGAGAAGCAGAGATACTGTAGCCACGAAAAATGGACACTTGACATTCAGTAATCGAGTCCTTATGATCAAAATAAGAACAATACAACGGTGTGTGTAAAACAGAAAATCGTGAGAGAAATGTGACCCCTGAAATGAACGGCGTTTCCTGCTGCTTTCACAGGTGCCAAGTTCCCCATCAAATGGACGGCCCCGGAGGCCATTAACTACGGCACGTTCACCATAAAGTCAGACGTGTGGTCATTTGGAGTTCTGCTCACAGAAATAGTGACATATGGTCGCATACCTTACCCTGGTATGTACCCGATTACACGCCACGCACGCACGCACGCACGTACCCTGGTCTACACAGCACCATGAGAGACGATAATAACAACAACAACAACCAGTGGCGTGCACAGACATTTATCATCATCATCATCATTTATTTAACTCACGACCATGATCACATGGTTTGGAGCACATTCATAAAAGTATACAATCAGAAGTATACAATACATTACAGATTTCACGATATACATAGACATATCGGAAGGCTTTCCCTATTTGTACAGTGGAAGAACATTTTTCAGAAAAGCACCCAATTTATAGATTTATAGGGGCAGGTGCTCAAGTGAAAAAAGGGCACCTTGTGCAGCATGTATGAACCGGCCAGTTGCCTTCATAGTGTGAGATTTATAGATTTTGTGGCCTAAATAAAATATTAGAAGCTTTTTTATCAAGAATTGGTCAATGTCACCATGGTCCACATTATAATGTGGACACTGTACACTGTACCTTTTTCTTAAGGGCACATTTGTCCAGAGGGTGTCTATCTAGTCATTCTAGTGTATATCTGTGCACGCCACTGACAACAACAACACAACATGTAATCTCTCACCTTATGGCATTGAGCAGGCATGTCCAACCCAGAGGTCATCCAGCACCTGGAGGTGGGCTACAGGATGCCGCCGCCGGACCACTGTCCCGAGAGCCTCTACGGCGTCATGTGCGAGTGCTGGAGGGAGAGCCCCGACGACCGGCCCACCTTCGAGTACCTGAGGAGCGTGCTGGAGGACTTCTTCACCGCCACGGAGAGGCAATACCAGGAGCAGCCCTGACGGACGGACGGACGGACAGACAGACAGACAGAATGCAAAACACAGACTTAAACCAGTGATCAGGGGTGCCCCCGCACTTTTTTTGAGTGGTGGTGCAACCACTCCAAGGAACAGCGATGTCCGTGTCAACTATGTATGTGTTCAACTATTATGTATGTGTTAATGAGCACGAGTATGACTGTTAGTACCAGTAGGGGGCGCTGTTGTGCCAGAAAGAGAGATAGTGCTGTATACTGTTGCCTGCTAATGAGAGAGAGAGAGAGGGGGGGGGGGGGGGGGGGAGAGGGGGGAGTTGCACCACTCAGTTCACACGGGTGTGATTCTTTGAGTGGTGCAATAACTCCTACAACCAGCGATGTCCGTGCCTACTATGTGGCCATGAGCACGAGGTATATGACTTATTAGTACCAGTAGGGGGCGCCAGAAACAGAGAGAGGTGGGGGGTGGGGGGAAATTGCACCACTCAGTTCACACGGGTGTGATTTTTTTTTACTTGAGAGCTACTTTCAAAATGACCAGCTCAACCAAAAAAATAATAATAATAATAATTCCCATTTATGAAAATAGTTTATAATATACCCGAGGGGGTTACATATTAGACAAACAATGGGAAATAGAATTGGTAGTTTTCTTTTATTTTTGTACTGTATATACTGTATAACTGTAATGCTAGTGACGTTTGTGCGCAACACTCCTGAAAACAATTAAAGTATTGCATCGTGGGTTTGAGCTGACAGGCCCTTTTTGATGTCAATCAATGAAGTCACCTTAATTCAACTTAAGTGGCAGATGTGAAAAATCATTTTTTTTTAAATATAAATGATAAAGAAAATGTAAGGGCATGTCATGTGGTCTATAGCAGCACAGCCTTTGTGATCTACTGGTACAGTAGATGGCGACATTATCTTTTGGGCACCCCCAAGAGGAAAGAAAGCTCCTGAACTTGACCCCATCATGGTAAAACTATAATGACGTATTCAGATGTAATCTGTTTGATTTACTCACATCCGGCTCACTGCAGGGGAAGGGATACATCATTACGCTGTGTAAAAAAAAAAAAAGTATGAATACTGAAATGTAGGATGTACTCTGTTACAAGTAAAAGACCCGTATTCAAAATGCAGTTAATGCACTCAAGTAAAAGTACAAAAGTATCGGCATCAAAATGTACTTAAAGTACTAGGAGTTAAAAGCACTCATATTGCAGATTGTCCCATTTCACAAGTTACAAGTGTGTACAAAATCTTTTGAAAATCGCCGATCTACAGTACAAGCTCACAATGCATCGCACCGTGACACATTGTGAGCTTGTTGATCGTCTATTTTCAAATGGCCGACATGTGTATAGGATTGAAGTGGTTAATGTACTGCATGTTTTCTTACCAAAATGTACATCTCCAAAGTAGAACTACTAGTAGTAGTAACTAAAGTTTTCAAGTCATTGTAGTGGAGTGAAAGTAATCATTTTGGCTCTGAGATGTATACAGTATAGTGGAGTAGAAGTAAACGTATTGGAAATTGGAAATACTCAAGCAAAGTGCAAATACCTCAAAATTGTACTTAAGTAGCTTACAGTACTTAATGTACTTACTGTAGTTACTTTACACCACTGTGTGTGAGTGTGACGCACGTGACACACCGCCGTATACTGTGAAGTACATAGAGTATTGAGATCAGACAGAATATAACTGGACTGCTCTGCTTGTATTATAAACGGTGCTCTGTATCAAAATGTAAATAAATGATACCCAACACTGCTTCCATCATACACTTCAATAAAGGTCTTCATTGCAATATCCACGAAGCCCGTCGTAGACCAGTGGTTTTCAACCTTTTTTCATAATATCAAGTGCCATTATTTATTATTTATTCAACTATTGAATTTGCCTAAAATTAATTAAAACATTTTTTTAATAGTTCAACTATAGCCAATCTACATTGACACGTTGTGAGCTTGTAAAACTGCCCATTTCAACTATTCAAAAATGTTTTGCAAAATAGTTTTTTTTTTAAAGGCAAAGAGGTTTAGGGATAAGGGGTTTAGCGGTGACGAAAATGGAGCCCCTAGCCTCTCAGACCCAAGACTATTTTTGTTGTTGTCGTTGGATAAGATTTTTAACACAATTCCATGCTGTATTGACGAAGGTACCATTAGGGGAGATAACAGGCAAACGTGTTGATAAAAAAAAATAACAATTCTGCTATCCACATTCTCTAATTGTGTAGACTTCTTTTAAATTAAGTAATGCAGATGTTTAACACTAGTTTAAAATAAAATTAAACCAAATGGACCCATACATTTTATACCTGCATATCCCGTCAGTCAGCTAGGTCACGCCTTCCCTGCATATCCCGTCAGTCAGCTAGGTCACGCCTTCATAATATATACGCCTTCATATATATAATATATATATATATATATATGGTCACACACATCATGACATCACACCTCCATATATGGTCATGCCTTGTTGTGACATCACGCCTCCATGCCACGTCACACCACCATATATGGCCGCCTCCATATATGACGATCACGACACTGACCTCATCAAACCCTGGATAGCCATATATGGAGAAGACTGGATCATCACCTCGATCTGCATATATATAGCCGGCCAGCAATCTACATCTGACCTCAAACCCTTAGATCTCCATATATGGAGCTGTATATGACCTGTTCTGACATTCCATATGTTGATCCTTCCCCACCCGGCCTTCCTCTTCCTTTTGACTGATAATGTCCACACAACAGGCCAGAGAATTAAAGGAGAATTCCATACCAAAAGGCTTTCTTAGCTTTCTTTGTAGTTGTTACGTCCCCACCAAAGAGGTCCAGGTGTTATTTTGTGCAAAAGCTCCTTATTGGCTATTTCCCCTATACCATAAGCCCCCAATGAATTGCATTGAATTGGATGGGAATTGAATGGGGCTATGGGGGTGTTGTGCTAATTCGCTTATTTCCATTGCTCAAAATTATTTTATTTTTGTATATATATATCCTCTCTTCATAATGTAAATAATATCCCAAGCGGCACACTTTACTACTTATTTCAATGGAAATAAGCGAATTAGCACAACACCCCCATAGCCCCATTCAATTCAATGCAATTCATTGAGGGTTTATGGTAGGGGAAATAGCCAATAAGGAGTTTTTGCACAACAAAAACACCTGGACCTCTTTGGTGGGGATGTAACGACTACAAAGAAAGGTAACAAAGGTAAAAAAGCATGGAATTCTCCTTTAAGGCCCGGCCCTACTTGGGCCCTCATCAAACCCTGGGGGCCTCATCAAACCCAAGACACTGCCCCCGCTGCCACCCTTAGATCTGGAGCTGACCTCCTGTTCTGATCGACATTCCATATGTTGATCTGACCTCATCAGAACCTGTGTACACTATCAAGACACGCTCCATATGGCCAGTACAGAATTCATTCCATTATGTTGATCTGATCCCCCATGCCAGCAGTCTGCCGGCCCGTCAGACCCAGGCAGCATGCTTGCACGCGAGCGGTCACTCGAGGGCGTATTACTGGTAATAACCCAGCAGGTGAAAAAGAAATATACTAAAGTATAGTACATTTATTATATAAATGAAATATAAAAAAATAAATGAAAGTTGTATACTTAGTTGCACTAAAGATATGTTAAAACATATTATAAATATATTTGAATGTACTTCCCCCCACCCCCCGAAAATAATACAATTTTAATTACAAATAAAAGTACAGCACATAGCATTAGCATGCTTTGACAAAAGTATACCAAAATACTTTTAGTACAAAAGTATACCTTCAGTATAATAAACGTACTAAAAGTATATTTTTAATATATTAAAATGCATTACTTTTTCACCTGGGAAGTACCGGTAATAAGATATATTGTCATGTCACAGCCTGAACAATCTGAGAACCCATCGTCTAAAAATAAACAGCGCCCTCTTTTCCTTGAATTAGTTTGACGTGAGTCAACACTAGTCTGTCTTGGGAGACTAGAGCCAGTGTAACGGTCGAGTAGGCCTACCCCACCGTACCCCCTAGCACATAATATACATACCGTACCTTTGTTTGTCGTTTGGACCGTGGTGGTGGTAACGGCGTGCGTGGGTGGTGACATGACACTTCAGTCAGCACTGCAGTCAGTCTTGGATCAAAGCGCCGCGCTGCGCCCAAACGCGCCACAAAGTATCAGGTTCCAGCGCTAGTTGGCGCGTCTCCTCTCCTCCAGATCTCCCCCCCCCCCCCCCCCCCCCCCCCCCCACACACACACACACACACACAGCACACACGCCACACGCACACACACAGCGCGGAAAGAGGAACTAAAATGGCGCTGACTTCTTCTCAAGGAACAAAGAAAAAAGTTTGCTACTATTACGATGGTGAGTGTACGTTATTGTGGTCCGCAGAGAAGCGGGACTCCCCGGACCCTCTCCGGGAACCCTTTCGCGGTTTTATTGACCTGCTCTGGGAGAAATGTCGCTGCATGCAGGTTTCCTGGGATGTGTGTGTGTGTGTGTGTGTGTTCCGTTCACTTCCCTCCTAGCCTCCAGTGAGCTAAAGCTATAGCTGACTGGCTGACTGATCATCTCTCACCATCACTGTCTGATTGGATTGGAAGAAGAATCCATGATCCAGCGTTTTTTTTTTAGGGTCATCTTTGGAGCTTTTCGTTTGCTCTTTTTTATATGAAATGTTCAGAATAACACATCGTTAACGTTTGAGGTAGTTTAATTATTATATTATTTAATTTAATTAACCCCCCCACACACAGAGGAGAGCGAGAGAGAGAGAGATAACAAAGGAGACTGTTATGTGGGACAACCTTATTGACACACACGCGCGCGCGCGCACACACACGCGCGCGCACGCGTACAAAGTATGGTTGGTTAAAAAGCTTCACTTGTGCCGTGCGACGGCGGCGTTTGCCGACTAGCGGCTGGGGCAGATCTAGCTATAGCAGCATTGATTGATTGTTTATTAGATCCGGACCGTTCCGTTACGTGTCTCTTGCAGCTCATTTATTGTCGGCACGCGACGCCTATTAATTGGGCTTTAAAATGTCCCTAAAGAGAAATAGATATGCGCAGAATGCAGGTCTCTTGTTGCCATCAGGCACTGCCTGTCTGTCTGGTCCTGGAGACCTGGACCTGGTGCATGTAGACCAGTGGTTGGTTCTTAAACCTTAATTGAGCATCGAGACCCAACAGAGAAATGAGATGTTTGCCTATCCGGATAGCGAGTAAAGGAGAACTCCTCCTAGCCTTTCTTGGTGTTTAATCACAACAAGGTCTGTATTGAGATCAGACAGAATATAACTGACAAAATGTCATGGAATACAATGTTGTGACATCGTGCATAAAGTGCACATTGTGCATAAAGTGAAGTTGGCCTGTCTTAATACTGGACTATTCACAATGAACAGCACAGGAAAGTCCTACAGTTCAATACAACTGTTGTATTGAACTGTAGGACCTTCCTGTGCTGTTACAGTAAAAGCATTCAATCAACCAACCAATCAGAATAGAAATGGAGACAGCGAGGTTACAGGTACTACAGAATCAGTTGTCACATCACAAATATTTACAGCTAAAACTAGTGGGTGAAATTTGTTTTAGCGTGGTTTGTTAATTCCCATCGTATCGTTTTCTTTCCATAGAAAAGAAAGGGAAGAAGAAGGGGGAAAAGAGAGCAAGAAAGAGATGGAAATTATTATTATTATTATTATTATTATTTTTTTTTCCCCCACATAAACCTGAGAGGCCTACAGTACAGAAGGGTGCGTGAGCAATGAGCATAGCAGCAGGTGCACTGTACACTGTAGAGTCGTGTACATTTATATCCTTATATGGACATTAGTTGGTGCTCGAATTAAAACAAAAATGAACACACAAAAAGTACTGAATACAAATTAGTCAGAAGATTGTTTGTCTGTGTGGAGTTTGCATGTTCTCCCCGTGTCCCCTAGGGTAGGTACCCTCACAAAAAACATGCAGTAATCCTGGTCTCTAAACTGCCTCCCCCTGGCCAGCCGGGGCGCCTGATGGAGGGGAAAGTGAACTGGTTGGAATAACGTGTTCCTTCCACGCGCTACGTCCAACCAGGGAAACTCCCCCCTGTCAGGTGTAAAGGAGCAACTTGGACACTCAGGCATGAAGGAAGCATGAGTTCAAGTCCGTTGCTCTCCCCTTGTCCCCCCATATATGGGGACTAGGTTGGTGGAGGGTGTGTAGAGCCCAGGATCACAGTAGATGATTGACACAGGGGTGAAAAATGGGTTACAAAATCGTGGGATAAAAAATATAAAAAATAAAAGAAGATTGTTTGACCACTTTTATTGAACAAACAGCGCACACCCGTTTTATTAACATGATTATAAACAGTACAGGAGTTACAGTCAAAGGTAATGCTAAAAGGATAACACAAACGCCCCCTAAAATAAATTTAAAATATAAAAACAAACATGTATAAAAATAAATCACTGACAATCTAATCTGATTGGGTAACTAAAATGTCGTCACTCAGTTTATTTTGACTGCGGTTCTTCTGCAACCAACTCTGGCCCTGGTTGGAATCCGAACCGAGGTGTTCTACTTCTAAACACAAAAAAGCCTTATACACAAATAAATTTTTTTTTTTTTTTAATTCAACGTTGTTCGTGTCTGTGTTTCAAGTTTTTTAAATCCTTTGACGTTTTGGTATTTGCTTCTGTCTCAGGTGATGTTATTTGTTTGCGTGTTTCAAGTTTTTAAATCCTTTGACGTTTTGGTCTTTGCTTCTGTCTCAGGTGATGTTATTTGTTTGCGTGTTTCAAGTTTTTAAATCCTTTGACGTTTTGGTCTTTGCCTCTGTCTTAGGCGATGTCGGGAATTATTACTACGGCCAGGGTCACCCCATGAAGCCCCATCGCATCCGCATGACCCACAACCTGTTGCTCAACTATGGCCTCTACAGAAAGATGGAGATCTATGTACGTATACCTCTGCTTTCATGCACTGTTGATTTTGTCGACTAATACTGTGACGAAAAATGTTAGTCGTCGACTACCCTTTTTACTACACGGAAACTACATGAAAACTAAGCTATCATGACTGAAACTAAGGCAAAATATATTGATAATTTCATCAAAAAGCTAGACTAAAATGATTGCAAGGGACTAGTGGACAAAAGATCCAGTATAAGTAAGACACAAGTCATTTTATACTTGCACACTGAAAATAGCCGATCTACGAGTTCACAACTCGTTATGTTGTTAACGTATTATGACGGCATTAAGGCCCGCCAAAATACGTTTTAGCCGACTAAATCAACTGTAGAGTTAGTCGGCTATTTATTTATTTAGCGCTGTGGTTCTCAGGGGGTCCCGACTCCCCAGCTAAATGATAGCTGGGAACCAAATGGACCCTTATTATGGGTCTGTAACTCAGACCCATTAGGTTATTTGTACACTCTCAGCGTTAAATCAACGTTGATTTTACAATATAAATTGGGGTCCCAGAGATAGAAATACCATGGGGGTCCGTAGCCTAATTGCATGTCAAACTGGGGGCCTTGACATGAAAAAGTTTGAGAAGCACTGATTTTGCGTGTCTGTTGCAGCGACCCCACAAGGCTAACGGGGAGGAGATGACCAAATACCACAGTGACGACTACATCAAGTTCCTGCGTTCCATCCGGCCAGACAACATGTCCGAGTACAGCAAACAGATGCAGAGATGTAAGTTTGGCCAGAGGGAGACTGAGGCTGTGGTAATAGTGATCATAGAGTTTGTCCACTAAAACTATGACGAAAAATGTTTCGGCGACAAAATCTTAAATAAAAACTAATTTAAAAAGTAAGCTATGATGACTAATACTAAAAAATAATAATAATACTAATATTAATACTAATACTATAAAAAATAATTCAGACAACCAGGAGAGAGATATTTATGAGCTTAATTTTTTATAGTGTTCCAGTTCCAATTTTCTCTGCTCATTTATTTCTGTCCTCACATACAGTAACTAACAATCTGTGCAATGACTGTATTATCTCTATCCTAATTGGATAAAATTTGATTTGATTTGATTATCTTTATTTTGAAACCTTCAGGTGAAACAGTCAAATAAGATAATAATAAAAAAAACAATATATATATATATATATATATATATATATAACCACAATGCATTTATATTTATTTTTTGCATTTTCTGTTTAATAAAAAGCTGGAGAGACATGGAGACTACTGTTACTGCAACAAACAAATAGCAAATAGCAATGAGTAAAAAAAAAAAATAGAGCTTTTTAACAATTTAATTTTAACCAAAGAAAATCACTTTAAGTGTCTTATTTGCATATTATCCGTTTCTCCACAGTTAACGTGGGGGAGGATTGTCCCGTGTTTGATGGCCTGTTCGAGTTCTGCCAGCTCTCAACCGGGGGCTCTGTGGGTGAGTTGTCTTGATGCGTTCTATACCCTGACATATTTGCCCCCGGAAGAATCATAATCGGAAACATCGTATTTGTTTGCACCGGTCATCCCCGACACCCATCCATACGTCAGTGCAAAAGGAAGAATAAGTCTGCACATCGTTTTGAAAGCTCCCCAAAAACTTTATTTACCAAGGTGGGGTAAAAAAACAAAACACAACGTTTCGGCCTCTGTGGCCCTCGTCAAAATACCTGACGAAGGCCACAGACTTAGGGCCGATTCATACTCCTATTTTACAGCTGTTTCGGCGCTGTAGTGCCGAAATGATTTCGGCTCGTCAGAAATTTTCAGTAGCACCGAAGAGGCGACTTTAGGACGGTATACCGCCGGCCCCCCCGAACCTCAAATGACGTCAAATTGTAGGCTCTACAGCGCCGAACCGACTCTTATTCGCCTCTAAAATAGGAGTATGAATCGGCCCTTATTCTTCCTTTTGCAGTCTGTTCTTTTTTGTTTCGAGCACCCGTTGAATTAACCCAGTATGGGCGTGCACCTCCTGACCACTTTAACCCATCCATACGTCCCATGAGGATGCGAGCGGGTCGACAGTGACTGGCTTCAGTCAACCCGTTCTGTCTCTATGAACCCACTCCGTGAATCGGTGACTGGGCCGCGTGGTGCTTCGCTTGCTTCGTCTGTATTTGTGCAGCGTTTCAAAGCCTTGGGGTAGAAATGGAAAGGTTTTCTATTTCCGGGTTTTCAGGCAGTGAATCTAAATTCGTTGCCGTCCGGAAGAAACCACCTAACTCCATTTTTGAGGTTTTAGATTTTTTTCCTCTTTCATCCATTCATTGTCAATGGGAATTACATTTTGTGTAGGACAAAATGGCCGATTTGCTCATCCACATATGACATCAATTCTCCATTCATTGTCAATGGCATTTAATGTTTGTGTTAGGACACAAATCTACACTATAGCTATATATAGGAGGGGCTAGCGCCTCTCAAAAAATATTGAACCAATGGAAATTATAGATTTCCACTCCAAAATGCTGGAGGTTACGTACTCTGTGATGATCCTGATGCCAAGTTGTTGTGGCTGCGTATGGAAAGTGAAAAGCTAATGAAGTGTAAAAATGGCCAATATGTGTTTTTTTTCCTTTATTACTGTGGGAGAGTGCAATCACTAAGCAACTCATAGCAAAGGGTTGAATTCCAACCACTTGCCATTTTGGCAAATTCTTTGGAGGCGCTACCCACACTCTTAGGCACGATTCATACTACGTAATTTGAGGTTTGGGGGGGGGGGGTACCGTCCTAAAGTCGTCTCTTCGGTGCTACTGAAAAAGTCTGACGAGCCGAAATCATTTCGGCACTACAGCGGTAAAATAGGAGTATGAATGAATCGCCCCTTAGCTGTGTTGCTCATTCCACGAACGCCCGATCCTCACAATCCATACCTCGTTGTAAAGATGATTAATCAATGATTGAAATTATAAAAAATACAATACAAATTGATATTATTAAAGTGGAGAAATAATGGACCAAAGTTAAGTTTCTGAACTTTCTGTTGCCGAGTTTATATTCAAAGACGTGCACACTTTAAATGAAAACGTTCATGATTTCTCTAAAATAGCAGATCTACAAGCTCATAGCGTGGCACGAAGTGATGCACTATGCGTGTCAAAAATATTAGAAAAAAAGGGTATTTATTAAATATGGTATATAATAAAAAAATTGTTCATTGTTTGGTCGTCACTGTGTTCTAGCCGGCGCAGTTAAGCTCAACAAACAACAGACCGACATCGCCATCAACTGGGCCGGAGGACTGCATCACGCCAAGAAGTCTGAGGCCTCGGGTTTTTGCTACGTCAATGACATCGTCCTCGCTATTCTAGAGTTACTGAAGTGAGTATGAAATGAAAGACTGATCACAGCCACCCTGCTATGTTGTCAGTGCCTTGAATTGCATGGATGCTCTCATGCCATTTCTCCCTCCGTTGGGACTCGAGAGCACATGTTTTACCTCTAAAAAAGGTGTGTTTGTGTGTGTGTGTGTGTGTGTGTGTGTGTGTTTAACTTTGTACCGCGGCCATCTTGCCATTGGAAGCTCTCGTTTTCAGTAAAGCAACGTCATAACTACCTCCTGCATTATGTGCAAAAATTCAAGAGAGGTGGTACGCAGGGACGTTGAGTGATATGATATATCCAACGAACACATCCAAACTAAAGATAATTTACCTGCAAGGACAGAAAGTAGCTCATGCCTCATAGCATGTCTACAGTGGACTTTCATGAAACAAACACTTTGCAGATGGATAGAGGATAATTCAAGCTTTTCGTACAGCTGCAATGTTGGTGAGTTTGACGTTGTTTAATACAATCAGATGGGACTTTTCTGTTTGGCTGTACGGGCTGTCAATGGGAAATTGCACTATAGTTACCACCTTGCCATTAACTTATTACGGTCAGTTGTTCTTGTGAAGCACTTTTCTGCTGGACACGCCAACAAGCAGCCAGCCTGTATAGTTGCAGTCGGTTGGTTCTCATTGGCAGCTCGCAGGCTTCAACATTGGCATATTTTCATTTATAAAGCCATTCTGGGTGACTTGCCGTCTTATATTATATCCAAATTCGATCTGGTCCAAAACGGTCTAAACCTCAGGTCAAATGCTTGGCTGCGGTGTGTAGTACCAGCATTCAAATCTGAGGGGGGCAAAAAATGTCTGGCCTTCTTTGGCCCTTGGTCGTGGAATGACCTACAGTCCAGACTAAAACTGGCTTTGAAAGTTCCCTTGAGAACTTTCAAAAGGATCATCTTTGATGTACAATCCAACACTTGCACATGTCTGGATATGTACTAGCCTATGTTTATGCCTATATATCTAATATATCGGCTAAAATCGTGGAGATTGTGTATATTTGTGTAGGCCTATATGGTGTATTTTGCCCTGCTACTAAAAATAAAAAAAAGTAGGACAGGTGACTTTTGTATTTATGCATAGGTATTTTAAGGTGTATTATGGATGTTGTATTTGCTGGTTCAAAATGTAACTTTGATGATGTGGTATTGAAGTGTAACTTTTATTTCTGCCTCTTGGCCAGTTCCCACTTGTAAAAGAGACGCAGTCTCAGTGTGATTTTACTGGTTAAATAAAGGTTAAAAAAAGAAGGGGAAAAAAATAGTGCAGCCTCGCTATGGAACATTGTTTGTGACGTGCGATTTGAGCTTCGTTCACTATTACTTACTATTGATTGCTGAAGACTGGACATGGCGGGAGGGCAGGCCAGCAGGACAGGGAGAACATGCCTGTAGGAGCCAAATGGGTATGAAACGTCAACTGGATTGACAGGATGCGACCACGGGGTGGCGCTGTTGGCTAGTATATATGTGTCTTGTGCATCGACATAGTGGTGGTAATATGTGACCAGTGCCAGTATTTTCAACCACAAGTCGGCAGAGTTGATATACAGTTATATAGTTGAAAATACAATTTATTTCTTTTTTTTGGTGGTTTTCGTTTTTAGCCACATTAACACAGTTGGAACGTTAAAGAATGTTTTTATTCCATCAGAAAGTCGTTTTAGTGTCATTAAGTCGTTGCAATTGCTTAAACAAGTCACTATGTCTAATGTTTTAACCATTGGGTTAAAGGACCACTTCACCACTTTTCAACATATGTTCATATAATAGGTCCTCACTAATAATCATGAAGAAATTGTGATTTTTTTTCCTACTCGGTCTGTGTCTCATAGGAGGGCTGTGGGCAGTTCAGAAACCGTCTTCCAGTGACATCATCGATGGGGAATACAAGCTAATAAAACCTGCAGGCTTTCTAGTCCTGAAAAGTTGCAATGCGAAAATGGAAGCCATCGTTCTCACGATAATGAAAATCTAAATATTTTTGTAAATAAATATTGTTTAAAAATAAATCAGCCTAATGATGATGTCACTGGAAGACGGTTTCTAAACTGCCCACAGCCGTCCTATGAGACACAGACTGAGTAGAAAAAAAATCATGCCATTTTTTCATGAATATTAGTGAGGACCTATAATATGAAGATAGGTTGAAAAGTGGTGAAGTGGTCCTTTAAGGCAGCAATGCTAACCAATGCTAATCATAAAAAGTATTAACTGTCGTGTCCCATGGCTCCAGGTACCACCAGAGGGTCCTGTACATCGACATAGACATCCACCATGGTGACGGCGTGGAGGAGGCCTTCTACACCACGGACCGCGTGATGACCGTGTCCTTCCACAAGTACGGAGAGTACTTCCCCGGCACGGGAGACCTGAGGGTAAGCCTCGTCGTTTTAGAAAACCCTCTTATGACGGTGGTTCTCAACCGGTGCGGGGACCGGTGGTGGACTGTCTGGGGCCAGTTGTCCCAAAGAGAACCTTGTTGTATGTAGATTTTTAGTACTGGGTTCAAACAGATGTGCTCCTTCCTCCCTCTCCTTTTTTTTTATGATAATTTAACCCATTTAGGCCTAAGGCCGATTCTAAAAAACGCCTTCTAAAACCTGACCTAAGTTTTCTGGAAAAACTTCAAATATTTATATAGCAGCATCATCAATTTTTTGTATTCCCGGCCTGAGGGGGTAAGACACCAAAAGGGGTTCCCGCCCAGAATGGGTTTTAAGGAAGGCTTGTAGATCTGCTATTTTCACAATACTTTGGAAACCGAGTTATACTAAATTGAATGCCTCAACTCCTACAATTCCAAGTGCTGGTGCGGTTCCCCATTTCAAATAATGATTATTTGCCTGAAAAGGTTGGGAACCTCACGACACCTCACACACACACACACAAGACACACACACACACACACACACACACAGTCACACACACACACACACACACACACGTGTGTTGAATGTTGAGTTCCAGTAGTGTGCTTGACAGAGAGCTTGTCTCCTGCAGGACATCGGTGCAGGGAAGGGTAAATACTACGCCGTCAACTACCCGCTGAGAGACGGCATCGACGACGAGTCTTACGAAGCCATATTCAAGCCTGTGAGTACATCATGGAACACTGTGGTTCCCAGAGTGGGAGAGAGAGAGAGAGAGTTCCAGGGGGTCCCCATCTACATGATAATTAGGAACCAAATGGACCTGTATGGGTCTGTGACTCAAGAGTGCAAAAATGGAACCAAATGAACTCTTAACGGTTCCATTTGGTTCCATTTGTACACTCTCAGAGTTAAATTAACATTGATTTTACAACATACATTGGGGTCCTAGCCCCGCTCGGAACCCAACGGTACGCAAAGATTCTGACATTTTGGACTATCTTTGACTACCCAGATAGGGTCCCGTAGCAGGTAGCTAGCGCTACATGTTATACGGACGAACATACCATTGTAAACGTCGGCGCTGCGGTTTCCTGACGGGGGGTCAGATGGTCCAAATTAAGCATTTAAGAGCTATAGGAGACAACGGAAACGGCTGAGAATTTTCCGCAGAAGCCGTTGAGTATTTTTAATCTGTGTTTGACCGTTTTGGCAGCTCTGAAATTCTCTCTTCCTTCCTTCCTTGACTTCCTTATTGTCATCCTATTGTACCGCCCCGACACATGGCGAGCTGCGCGTACCTACGTTCCTGCCTCTGATCTGCTCTGTCGCAACTAGCCAGTGTCGGGGGCTGGAGGCGGTACAATGGGATGTCAATAAGGAAGTCAAGGAAGGAAGGAAGAGAGAATTTCAGAGCTGCCAAAATGGTCAAACACAGATTAAAAATACTTGAAATGAAAATGGTTGAAAATCACTGCTGAAGCCGTAAAAAAAATCTTCTCTTATGGGGGTTCCTTAGCATATATATTCTAATGGGGGTCCGCGGGCTAATGAGTGTCAATTTGGGTAACAATTACTTTTCTGGATCCACACGCATGCTAGACAAAATAACCCCTTTTAGGACGGGATTTGTCTCCCAAACGACGTGTAAATACCCGATCTATAAGCTCACGGCTTAATAGGTTAGCTATTTTTTGGCACATGACGACGGCAAATGTGTAGGCATCAGATCCAGACACGAGTCCAGACATTGTGAACAGCCGTTTGGTGTTTGGTGTGGCTGCTGTAGATCATGGCCAAGGTGATGGAGATGTACCAACCCAGTGCTGTGGTTCTCCAGTGTGGAGCCGACTCGTTGTCAGGAGACCGCCTGGGATGCTTCAACCTCACCATTAAAGGTACAGCTTCCCCCCCCCCCCCCCCTTCTATTGTGAGCTTGTAGATCGGCTATTTGTTTTGGCAAACGTTCCCCCCTCTTGAGTAGGGATGCTGTGGTAGGGTTGCAGGTGGTGAACTTGTTATTATTAGTTGTAGTTGTTAGTTTCTTGGGGCTTTTTATTGATAGGTTGAAAGTAGACTGACAGGAAATGAGGGGAGAGATGGGGGGAAGACACGTGGCAAAGGCCGTCGGGACCGGGAGTCGTACCCGCGTCACGCCGCAGTCAGGCTGGCTCAGACGGTTGAGCTAACCGTCCGGGCCATTAGTTGTATAGTTAATGGTTTTAAAGTTAACAGCCGTGTAAAACGGCCGACAGGATGTGTGTGTGTGTGGACACGGCTTTCACGTGTGTCCTGGCAATTTAGAAGGTGTAAAGTGTGTTTACGACATGAACAGCCTGTGGCATTCTGGAGTATAACGGCATTGCAACTTCAAATGGCAGACTAATTCAGATTATTTTGTCTTTCTCATCATTACATCATTATAATTACTAGCCCTTACCCGTTGTGAGATATTTGCCCCCCTCTTGTGGCCGTGGGGGGGTACTGCGCCCGGTGCGTTTTTAATTCAGTAATAAATCTTGCATCCTTTGGTATTCTTCTCCTGATAAACTACACGGTTTGCACACATCTCACCATGCACAACGGCGACAGGTAGCCTGTCCACACATGGACCGCTACTTTGCATTCATATTCATGTCATATTGACAGTACAATACCCATTTTTGCATTTTTTAATCCACTAATAAATTCTTTATAAATAATTAATGTGTCAAATTGGAAAAAGGGCTCCATTAAGACCTCCATATAATTATGGTCCATGCCTGTGTGAAAAGTGGGAGTGATTGGGCCAGCCAATGTTGAGATAAAGCGCTGTCAGGGACATTCAGACAGACAGACAGACATTCAGACATTCGCTGAATTTTAGTATGATGATGTTTAGCCTATCTAATTTAAAAGTGTGCTGTCAAGTTTTGCACACAAGCAATTAAAAAAAATAAAATAAAAACATTTGGCACGTGATTCATTTCATATTATAGTAGTGGTTTCTGTATAATGGCTATGAAATTGATCTGAATGATTTTGATTGAAGGGTTTTCAATACAAATAGTTCCAAATAGTTGTACACATGGTGGTTGTAACTTAATGCTTATCAGTGTTTTGCGAGTGTGAGAAGCGGGTCTTGGAAAGGTGGCTCCCCTCCAAGGGGTACCTGGAGTTTGAGAATCCCTGATTTAGACTGGAGCCCAAACTGGTCCCCGATTAGTCTCGCGTAGCCAGACAAATCAAACGCAGCTTGCGGAGTCAGTTCAGTCAGTCAACCTCAAGGGAAGTTCTTGCCATGCTCAAAGGCCCATGCTATGCTCAAGGGGTTAACATGCTGCATTACTATGTGGGAGTATACGTGTGTACAAGTCTCACACGTCATTCGCCGATGCGGCAGTCAGCTGACTAACTGGGCAGGCTACTTAAGCTCACTAGTCTCCATGCTCTTCCTGCCTTCCTCTGCTCATGGTTTCCAGCTGCATGTGATGTTTTCTCCCACCACCACCCCAGCACCACCGGTGGGCTCTGCTATCTATGCTCCCCACGGGGGGGTTATTGTATATCTATCTCCCTGCTCTTATGTTTTATGTTGTTGCTAATCATGCCGAGCAGGGAGAATTCCAGCAGAGCCGAACGCCAAGTCAAATATCATATGCACACTTGTTACTCATGCTGCAATAAATATTGTTTAATCTATTCGTGAGTTGTCTGACTGAACTATTCCACAATCTCCGAATGAGTCTGGAACTACAGCCCCCGTGAGCTGAGTGACGGAAGCTGCCATTTCCGTACGCGAAGATATATTTTTAAAATATCTTTAGAGATCATTCTTTTATTTCCTTTTCTGCTAAGCAACAAGCTATTTATGCTTAGATGTTTTTTCCATTTATATTTGGATAAATGTTGCGCGGCTGTAAAGTCGAAACGGAAGTGGCGAGGAGGCTCCACTTTATTTAGATTTAGACTGGACCCCACTGGTCCCCGATGGACAGCTGATTTAGGCCTCACTCACACGTACGACACGTGTCCTGTGTCTTCTGTGTGTCACGGCCGCCTCAACGCATTTCCAATGGGAGTCACATCATGGGTTTCATAACGCAACCTTGTTGCGCGTGGCTGTCTTCTGCCCTCCCAAGGTTGTGTCTTCAGACCACGTGACTCCCATGGGAAATGCACTGAGGTCGGCCATGACACACAGGACTCGTCTTATAGGTCTGAGCGAGGCCTTATAGACTGGAGCCCACTCACTCTGGTCCCCTCGACGGACGGCTGAAGCCAGTGTTGTTCTTGCTCCGCCCAGGTCATGCTAAGTGTGTGGAGTACATGAAGAGCTTCAACCTGCCGCTGTTGATGCTGGGCGGAGGAGGCTACACCATCCGCAACGTGGCTCGCTGCTGGACGTACGAGACGGCCGTAGCCCTGGACAGCTCCATCCCCAACGGTGAGTCCTCAGAGCAGCTTGTTACCGTCACTTATTCATAATGATTAATAATCCATTAAAGGCCTGGGCTGGCCGAGCGGTCCAAGCTGGTAACCCAGCCTGGCAGTGTGTCGCTGGTTCGAGTCCCGATCCCCGGCGACCTTTGCCCATTATATCATTCTAGTACAGTGAAGTCACATGAAATCAACTGAGTTTGACTGTGATATCTGCAACGTGGCGGTGAAGCCATTCAAGTAATCGGTTTAGTAATGACATGCAATCATTTCTAATAAGAGCTGTGTTGTATTTATAACTTGTCACATTATAAAAAGGAAACTGATGGATCATTAAGAAATGTCAAGAAGTCTGTTTGTTTGGGGTCAGATATCTTGATGATGAGCATTTACCACCATTTCATTCTGTGCTTCTTTAACCATTATTGCCATAAGTCTTATTAATCAGTTGATATTTGATTGATCTGAGATGAATTTAGACCATGAATGATGGCAATATAAGGCAAGGTGCAGTTATAGGCAGACTGCAAAGTGAATGAGAGCATCCGTTTGTCCACCACTCCCACAGAGCTGCCGTACAACGACTACTTTGAGTACTTTGGGCCGGACTTCAAGCTTCACATCAGCCCGTCCAACATGACCAACCAGAACACCAACGACTACCTGGAGAAGATCAAGTGAGTATGAAGCCCGAACACACACCGGTTGGTGCGCAGCGACGCGCCACAGGCGTTGCCGCGCGGGCAAAATAAGACCAGTGGCGTATCGGAGCGTCAGGCGAGGCGTGAGCGCGCGTCGGACGCCGCCACCGGTGTGCGACGGGTTAATTGGAAATAACGGAGGCGGCTTGTTTTGACGCGCGGCGTTCGCAGACGGTGTGTGTGTGTGTGTGTGTGTAGCCCTTCACTCTGCTCTTCATCTCAGTGCTGCCCGTCAGTGCACGTTAGTGCACGGTGTGAACCAGATATAAAAACCTACGTTTTATTCAGCTGAGGTGCCTCATGCGCCGCTGCGGGGGGCCGATCGCGTCATTTTCAAATGATCGGAATTACAATTTTACAAATTTAGGCATTTAGCAGACGCTCTTGATCCAGAGCGACTTACATTTAAGCAAAAACAAAAGCATGGCATACATCACATATATACGATATACTGTCTTTTTCTTGCACTATAGATGTTTGTTTATGTCTTCTAAGACTGTGAGTGCTCTGAGCTAAATAAATGTCATTGTATTTATACTCTGTATCTATACACGTGACAAATAAACCTGAACCTCTGGCCCAAGACTGTGAAAACTGACTGACGTTGATCAATGAGCATTGTCCCTGTCAAATAATACAATGAATTAAATGCGGCGTTGTGACGTCTCACACACACACACAGGCAGCGTCTGTTTGAGAACCTGCGCATGCTTCCCCACGCCCCGGGGGTCCAGATGCAGGCCATCCCGGAGGACGCGGTGCGGGAGGACAGTGGCGATGAAGAGGAGGAGGACCCCAACAAACGCATCTCCAGTAAGACGCCCACGTTTGTACTATCTGCGTTGTTTTTTTATTAATTTTTTAATCTTTTAGAAATCTTTTAATATATATATTATATTCTCTCAGAGCGAACGTTTTTGACTCAAGTCTTTGCTTCTGGGGGGGGGGGGGGGGGGATCCCTGGAACAACATATTTTCAGATGGGGGTCGGCGAGCAATTACATATAATTTTTGGGGGTCCTGAAATAGTTTTAAAACAACAGATATAGAAACAGGTTTTTCTAGAAAACAGTCATGATTCAGAAGACATGTGTATATGTTGGATGGAGTGTAAAATGAAACCAAATGGACCCTTTCTAGCATGGAATTGTGAACAAAATCGCAATATCGTATCCAACGACAACGAAAAGGTCTTGGGTCCGAAATCTCATCCAAAGGTGGCTCAGACGCCGAATAAGTAATGGACCTTGATATTATGAAAAGGGTCGAAAGCCACTGAATTAGACATTGCACATCATGCTGTGTTCCCTATATGTAATGTCATGTAAATGTATTCCACTGTTTGACTGTCTGTTTTTCCGTTTTGTGTTTCCTGTGAGGACTGTGGATGAAAATTAGCAACTGTGCAACTGTGTATTTACGTCCATGTGACGTCCATTCATGTGCATTGTCCTGTCCACATAAACATATAAAGTAAAAGTAACGAATATGGCAGAGCAGATGGCATAATTCACCCCTGTCCTGTCCTGTACTGTACAGTCCGCGCCCATGACAAGAGGATAGCGTGCGAAGAGGAGTTCTCCGACTCGGAAGACGAGGGCGAGGGAGGACGCAGGAACGCCGCCAGTTACAAGAAAGCCAAACGAACCAAGACGGAAGGAGAGAAGGAGGGAGAAGAGAAGGAGAAGGAGAAGGAGAAGAAAGCTCAGGAGGAGAAGAAAGGTACGGGACCGTTCATTTAGTCTCTGTGATGTTGTCGTTGTTTTAACCTTCGATTGGAATTGTCATTAGTAAAAAAAAAAGGGGCAATGTGTCACATTTCTACTCTGTTACTAGCATAAATAACACGAGGAATGTTGTCAGGAAATGTTTCGAATTAATGTTTGAAAATCATGTCCACACCACAAATAAAATATTTTATGTCAAATATTGTCGATCTCGGTAGTATTTGGAGTGACATGTAACCTTTTCCTCCCCACCACAGAAGTGAAAGAAGAGGAGAAGGTACCAGAGGAAGAGAAAATGGACACAGCCAAGTAAGAGAACCTTATTTGAGCGGAAATAGTTGATCTATAATTAAGCTTACAATAGTCTCAACAACAGATTCTGAGCTGGGCTACAGCAGAGGGCGCCGTTTCTCCTTTTTTTTTTTTTGGGCTGATGGGTTTCCAGATTGCTTGTGCCAAATCACTTTCATAGATGGCTCCATAGACATGTTTGACATGAATGTTGTCATCAGTTCTATATATATCTTTTTTTTTTTAAGGAGTTTAGACATAAAGTGCATAAGGTTAACATAGGCTGTTGTGGATCTTCTAGGCCTAAAGAGGAGTCCAAGACGCCATGAGGCACCCCCTCCTTCCCGGACCCCTTCATGACGCCGTGAGGCCCCCCTCCTTCCCGGACCCCTTCATGACGCCGTGAGGCCCCCCTCCTTCCCGGACCCCTTCATGACGCTGTGAGGCCCCCCCCCCTGTCTGGAGCACCACATGCTCACAAAGGTCACTCATCTCTCTCTCCCAGGCTGGTGCTGCGGTGAAAACCCTTGAAGGACTGTACATTTTAAAAAAACGGACTCGACCCTCCCACAGTGGGAGCCCCACCTATTTTCTAGGACGCCCTTTCACAAATATTCCTGTCCATGAAAGTAAAAATGGGATATTTTATACGTATTCTTTTTTTGGTTTTTTTGTATGCTTTGTCAGATCGTTTGTTCTGAATCTTTCTATGTTATGAAATCTGCTTTTCCTAGAAAAAAGTGTAGTAGTCTTTGGCCTCTATAGCATATTTTACGTTATCCTTTTATACGTCTTTTGGATTTAATTTATTTAAATCATGGATTGTTTTTGTTTTGTATATTTCAGTCCTGTGCCTTTTTTGGGAAAAACGTAATTGTAAAACGTTAAATTGTGTTTTTGCCATTTAACATTGGAACGTATGAATTGCACAGGTCAGATATGATTATTTGAATATACAAATAAATAATTGGCATATTTAATAATTTTATACTTTGATAAAAAAAACCTTAAATAGCGAAAAATTAGCTGCTCTACAAGCTTACAACATGTCACAAAGTGAGATGTTGTAAAGCTTGAAATAGCAGATCTGCTATTTCTGCATCAATCTTTCAACATGGAAAACGGTTATGCCCAAAATAATTATCTCAAATTAAACATTGCGATTAGACGATTGTTCATGCAATCATTGTGACAGGCTTAGCCTTGGACCATCACAAAACACTTCCTGACTGACATCAGTGGGAATTCTTTGCTGCTGGGATTAGATTCCATTGCAGTCGAGACATAAAATTCCATACGTTTAACCACAGGAACCCCCGAGTGTCCCCACACTCTGTGGGGGGGCAAACATTCTGCGAAAATAGCCGACCTACAAGCTTACAATGAAAAGGCGTTTTTGAGCTTGGGGGAAATTAACAGGACCGATGTTTCTCACTAGAAAAGTAGAACGATCACCTCCAACCACTGAAGACGTTCTGTTAACCCATTCTGACCTGAGATCAGATTCATACGAGGTTTCCACTAGGACACACACTGGTCTGATGAACCCATTCTGACCTGAGATCAGATTCTAAAAATGTCAGTCGTTCTTCGATTAAAAAAAGAATAGCAGACCTACAAGCTCGTAGCGCGCCACTCGGTGGTGCGCTATGAGCTTGTAGATCTGCTATTTTTCAATAGCTAAAGCATAAGATGATGCTAACACCAAAAGGGGTTCCCGTTCAGAATGGGTTAACATACTGTACCATACAGACGAGTTAAAACTAGGGTTGCTCCCAATCCGATTCTGATCATTTGATTTTGAGTATCTGCTGATACAGATTTCCCCCCCCGCCCCGATACGATAATATATATTAGAACACATTTATGCCATATCACAATAGTACAATATCCAAAATCAAAGACAATATCCAGTCCAATATTAATATCGGGACGATAGATATCGGCCCCCGATTTCCGGTCACGTGTTCGGATCGGGACAACCCTAGTTAAAACGTTATTATTCACTGAAATAATTGTCGCTTTAATGTTCGGTACATTGTTGTCTTCCCCGGTAAAATGGGAAGCAGACAAAACTGCCACAATTCATTCAATGTTTGTACATATTGTTTTTATTCTGCAACGGGAGGAAAGTTATTCCACCACAGTGCTTGCAAATTTCATTAAAAAAAAAACGTGTGACATATCAGTCTGTATTGTATTGACCACACTTTTCAACCTCAAATAAAAAAAGAAACATTAAAAACTGTTGCGACTTTTGTTCCCGCTTACTAGTCACAAACATACAAGTACATTTAAGTGTAATATTAGTCCATAGTCAAAAAGCCACCTGAGCAGCCATCAGCTGGGCTGGTTCTCGGTTATGCTTTAAATGGAAAATGCCTTTTTTTACCCTTAAAATAGTGATACATGGTTACATAAATTGATTCTCCACCTGTAGCTCCACCTAGACTTCCGTATCTGGACACATCAAGTGATACATGACAAGTAAGATGTTTTGCAGTATTTTGAACAAAAACAGCATTTCAACTTCTGACTTTTCCAAAGCTGCGATAACATAACTGCACAGTGTTTACCTATGGTGCCACTGGAGCACAGCCTGGCTCCCAGCCCTGAATCGCTATCATAAAATTAAAAAAAGTCCCGGCGAAAAGTGTCAGGCTAAATGGAGCAAGCTAAACGCATACGATGTTAGGCTCACCAGATGAAGCGGGGGTTATGTACCGTCCGCACTAACGAAGGAGCTGTTCATGCTCAAGGAGGAGAAAGTCCTTTGATATCTCGAGGTTTACAATTGGCTCATAATGTGCCAAAAGCTAGCTATGTAACTTTGTGCAAGGAAAACTGTGTAAAAAAATACTTGCACACGGTCTAGAGTTGCAGACCCGTAACTGGCATTTAGCTGGGCACACCCTGGAACCCACTCAAGGACCAATGGCACACCCTGGAACTCACTCAAGGACCAATGGGACACCCTGGAACCCACTCAAGGACCAATGGGGGGGGTCCCTGACCCGCTCCCTGGACCCCATGTTGACAAGGTACACTGCAATAATAATAATAGCTTGAATTAATATAGCGCCTTTCATGAACCCCAAAGGACGCCTTACATAAAACAAGAACCAACAATCAACCAAACAAACCAAACAATTAAACAACATAAAACTAGCCTGAGAGAATAGGTGTCTTAACCCATTTTGGGCGGGAACCCCTTTTGGTGTTAGCATTATGTTATGCTTTAGCTATTGAAACATAGGCTCAAAAATAGCAGACCTACAAGCTCATAGCGCGCCACTCGGTGGCACGCTATGAGCTTGTAGGTCTGCTATTTTTGAAAAATCGAAGAACGACTGACATAGAAAACTGTCAGGATTTACAAGACATTTTTTAGAATCTGATCTCAGGTCAAAATGAGACTCCAGAGTCGAGCATGCATCATGCTCGACTCGATACCGCTCGATACTTGGAACAGTAGAACAGTGGAACAGCAATTTCAGGCTTTGCTAATGTTTTACCAACACTACTCCACTCAAACCACTGCACAGAAACTATGCATTTTCTGTGGAAAGTGGTTACCAATGATTACAGGCAGCCTGTAGAAAGAAGAAAGAAAGCGGTATAAATATCGGCAAGGCCTCCATTATATCATAACAATATAACATGGTTGCCCACTTGAGCTAACGGAAATTCAAGTACACACGCCACATCATACAAAATCGTGCGAAAGAAATACTAACTGACCTGTCATACTGTATACATCAGTCTGATCAACCACGTAATACCCATTATATACACTTATGTACAAAGACACAGAAAATAACAGACCTACAAGCCCACAAGGCTATGTCTGCCAATTGTCCGCATTTTTTGAAAATGTATTTGGTTAAAATCAATGGTTATAATCGATTAATTCCATTCGTTCGATTAACCCCTTGAAGTGAATGTAAAGGCCCGATACATTGCATCAACATCTGATCACAACACCAAGGCCATGGAACGTCATAGTTGACTCAATATCTGTGTATAAGTACAGTATCAGTATGAACGGAAAGAAACATTGCCTGTATCCCAAGGTCATTGGGGTTTTCGGGTATCGCAACATCATACCCCTCACTCGGGTGACCCACCCGGGGGAGATCAAGTCCCGACTTACGTCCCAGTAGCTACCCTCGATCAGTCCCATTAGGGCAAGACCAGGGCCACACAATCCGCTGCTCTGCAACTTCGTGTGCGTGTGGAAGGACTAGACTCTGTGGGTACAGTATGTACAGTATCTCATTGGGATGCATATGTCCTTCTTCATGTTAAGTGTTCAACTGTTAAAATGCGTTGCTGCTATCGAATCGATATAAGAAAATCCTGATATCTTGTGCCGATATGACACATGTATGTGCTCGTAAAGGCAGTAGTACATTTTAAATGCATTAGTAACATTGCAACGCACCGAGCGTGCCAAGTTGTTTGAAGTAATTTACACTCATCTCCTTCCAAGCAATGAAAGCAGACACTTTGGAAACAAGAGTATAGTGTTCAGTAGGCCTAATAAAAGATGTCGTATTTGTTGGGAAGTCTGCGTCTGCACACAGAATCACCGTTACCGCATATAAGAGGTGTAAGGTATAAGCGACCTTAATAAAGACCAGAGGTTAAACCCGTCTGGTTCTATAGGTTCCAATACCTGCTCTAAACCTATGTAACTGTAAAGTTCCAGTACTTTCTTTTTTTGGAAATGTGGTTCCTCTGGGTCGCGCCGCGTCAGAGCCAGTCACTGCGCTCTGACGTAGCGTTGCATTCCAGCAGCTCGTGCTGCTCCGTGGCCTCGGCGTCCGTCTCCGTCTCGGGTTCCGGTTCTGGTGGCGGAGCGGCCGCCGGCGGTGGTGACGATGACGACGCCACTTCGTCAGGTCTCTGGATACGCACCTGGAGCAAAACGCAGAAGGTATTGTAGATGATATCGTCCCGACACTGACGTACCCCTCTATGGCAGACGAGAAGCGTATTGGCTTAACAACCATGCCGACGTAAAAGGAAGAATGTGAGCAGACTTTTTTTTTTTTTTTTTTTTAAAGGGACGCATTATTTTTTACATTCGATATTTTATTAATTATATTTTATGTGATCTGCAATCACATAAAAACAGTGGTTTTCAACCAGTGGTCCTTGGAGGCTAAATGAGGTAGAGTTTGTAACCAAGTGGTCCCTTGTAGATCTTTAACTCTTGAGAGCGTGAAATGAAACCAAATGGACCCATACGGGTCCAGTCTGCCAAATGGACCCAGACAGGTCCATTGGGTTTCATTTGATGCTCTCGAGAGTAAAGTTATTCTTAAACGTCAGCATTATATCACTTTGTTCACGTCTACACAATTCGAAAATGTAAAAAGAATTGTTATTTTGGTCAACGTTTTCCAAAAGCATGGAATTGTAGACAAAATCTTATGCAACGACATACAAAATATCTTTGACTTTTAGTTTTTGGGCCTTGAAATGGAATTGGGGTTGAAAACCAAACTGACGACATGACAGGAGGAAACCCCACGGGCGATAACTCACTCGTCTAGCCTGGATGGGCCTCCTTCGTCTGCACATGCGCAGGAAGGAGGTGCAGGCTGCAAAGCAGCGGAAGGAGAACACCATCTCCACCACGGACATGGCGATGAGAGGAACCCAGAGGATCACCGTAGTTCCCTGGCAGAGAGGCAAAAAGAGCAGAACGATGTCACAAACTACAACTTAGAAAATACGGCAGCCGTCCCCCCCAGTTCAGCGTTCCAACGTTTCTGTCCGTCGCGTGTACACAGAGCAAAATGACTTTGTTCTGGTTCCACAGACCATATAACCGCATTAATAGGCCAATAACAATAATAAACTTGAAAAACTCGGAGCACAGGTCTCTGCCAGGCCAGTAGAAGTCGATCAGGATGGAATTATGAAAATAACTGGACAGAACCGTCTTGATCACATGACTATAGAAATAATGTGTACATATACATACCGGCATACACACACACACACACACACACACACACACACACACACACACACACACACACACACACACACACACACACACACACACACACACACACACACACACACACACACACACACACACACACACACACACACACACACACACACACACACACACACACACACAAAGGTTTAGGTAAACTGCTCTTCTAATCAAGAACAGCAGCACTATTAAGAAAGATCAGCTCATTGGCTGTCCAAGCTCTTAAGGTGTTTGAGGATGCCGTGTACAAGATTCTTACTCCTGGGATGTTAACTTTCACATGTATATCTGTGTGTGTGTGTGTGTGTGTGTGTGTGTGTGTGTGTGTGTGTGTGTGCATGTAAAAGCTGTAAAGTGACCTGTGCCAGTGTCCATCCATGAGTTTGTTTAGCTCTGCTTTTTCCTGGGGCATCGAGGGGGACAGGCGGCCAGCACCTAGTTTACTACTTTCTCAAATATACTACTTGCTTCCAGTGGTTCTAGCTGTACGTCCATCTTTATGTTACCGACTTGTGCGTGTGTGTGTGTGCGTGTGCGTGCGTGTGTGCGGTCAAAGGGACATTCTTTACGTCTCCGACTTACGTAGATGCGTGTGGGGTCGAAGGGACATTCGTTGGTGATGCTGGAAAAGGCATCGACGATGATGATGGTGTCCAGATTCTTGCAGTGCGTCAGCAGACTGCGTCCGCCGTGAATGATGGCTTTGACCATGGAGACCATCAGGCCCAAAGTGGACGCAGCTGCCAGGAGACCGGCCACGAAGCTGAACACCAACAGAATCCACTTCTGCAAAGAGAGAACACAGAAGCACAACACAGATGGCCTTAAAGCAGGGCTGGGCGGGCAACTTTGACGATGGAGAGGGCCACTATATTTCCACACTCACGCCAGAGGGCCACATTGCATATTACTGTCGTAGCAAAGAAATTGCAGATCTACAAGCTCAAAACGCGTCGCACTGAGACGCGTTTTGAGCTTAGATCTGCTACTTTTTGGTATATTTAAATTCTGAAAAAAATTCAACTACCTTTCAAAAGCTTTCAAAAGCTTTTAAGTATATTTATATAACAGTATAGTTATGTTTACTTTATGAACTAAATACAAACATATTGGACATAAAAAAAGACAATATTTAATACTAGTCATTAAACTACTAATTAAGTAATTAAAGCGGGTCATGTTTGCATGTTTGGAATTGTAACAACAACCCTGTAGCACTCTGAGATACGTGAGAATGTAAAGTGCTTTATAAATAAAATGAATTATTATGATTATTATGTAGCTGGACCAACCCATGTTTTTTTAGCCAAGAAGTAAAACATTGCTTTATCTTGTAGTAGCCAAATCGAAAGGCTATTTCCTCAGCAAAAGGTATTATTTTTATTATCAGTGTGTGTGTGTGTGTGTGTGTGTGTGTGTGTACTCAGGTGCTTCCATATTTGAATACAGGATTAAGCCGTCCTGTGTGACTTCAGTCGTCAGTTTGACTTCTCTCATATCAACAGTTCATTGGAGAGTTCTAAGCAGACGAATGAGTAACAGTACTTACCAGTCCCTTGTTTTTCTTGTTTTTCGACAAGACGATGGCGGTGATTCCACTTATTATGCCCTGGAAAGAAACAATTAAAGTATACATTGAAATGAGATCAATCGGATGGCAGTGTTTTGTTTTTTTATAGCACTGTGTCAACATGGCCTTTTGTTGAATCTTGTAAACGTAATCCACTGCTGATGTTTTTCACCTCAGGTGCATTCTCTACATTGGGTGTGTATGTGTGTGTGTAGCAGTGTTACTATGGTTGACCAAGACAAGGACTAATTCTTTATATATAGTCGACTAAAAGCCCTATTCGCACGGGATTAGTATTACGCCAGGACCTCAGGAAATAAAGAATAATCACGGAGGAGGACGTCTGTGTTTTTAAGCGCCGGCGAATCGACCCATGTCTGTGATCTCGGCTGTAATAATAATTACAGGCCAAATAATTACCTACCATAATTCAGCAAACACCTCAGTAAATTTGGGGTATAGAATTGAGTCTAAAGGCCCAGACGGTGGCGTAACCGTCTGGGCACCCGACTGGTAATCCAGTCGCAGTGTGCCGCGGGTTCGACTCCCGAACCCGACACGGCCTTTACTGCATGTCTTCCCCCATCTCTCTCCCGTTTCCTGTCAGCCTAGTACTGTCTGTCCCTGTCTGTCCCCAATAAAAAGGCGTAAGCCGCAAAAAAATATATATATAAAAAAAGAAAAAGAATTGAGTCTAAATCAGAATGTGCTGTCAAAATGAACACCGATGTGGGTGGGGCGTGCTATACTTACAAAGAGGCCAGCCACGATGGCGATGACGTTGGCGATGGCATACACCATGGCCCGGGCCACGTCGTGGACGTTGATGTGCCGGAGGACGGCGCCGTGCACCAGGGCGCCCAGCAGGAAGTTCACGTGACCCACCAGAACCAGGCCCAGGCCCATCTTCATCAGGGCCTTGTTGTCCTTCAGGTTCACACAGCATAGTCCTACAGCAAGAACGAACCCCCCCAAAATACATTAGACACAGCATAGTCCTACAGCAAGAACAAGCCCCGCCAAAACACATTAGACACAGATAGTCCAACTGGGTGCAGTTCAAACGAAGGTACAGGTCAATACAAAAACTGCTACGAGGATAAAAGCAGAAAAAGCACTAAGACTTAAAGACGTTTACATCTGTGTCGTCCATGTTCAATTCCTCAGAAGACATGCACTAGTAGTACTGCAATTGATGCGTTTGCCTTGCTTTAGTAGTTCTTTTGCAAAAAGCACTAAGACTTGTTTACATCAGGGTCCTCCGTTTTCAATTCATCAGAACATTTAAAGACGTACAAATACACACTTCTATGAAAAAACAGGAAGTCATCCGAACGACATCAGTTAAAGAAAGTATGGTACTACATATATATGGGAAAGGTGGGGGGCTGTGGGCTCAGCAGCAGCACAGCATGGTAACCACACCGAGAGACAGCGCCTAATTGACAACAAGGCTAGCTAATGAATCACAAACGTCATTGACCCAGCAGAGATGAGTGATGGTACTGTATGCGGTTACAGCCAGGAGCATGCCGAGAATGGCTGCAGCGACGGCAGCATACTCGGCATGAGAGCAGACAGGCACGGCCTGGCACAGAAAATCGGCCCTGGCATTTGCGGTCTTCACCGGCCCAAAGGCGGCCCTACTACTATGTCTTTTTGATTGCGTTTTCTTTTGGCCCCATGACTGCCCAGCCCTGGATTCTGCCAGAATCGCTAGACTGTCCAATCCGGGCCTGAGAGCAGACAATACCACCATTACATCTCCCACCCAGCCAGCCAAGGCAGTGCTTCTCAATCTGGGGCGTGGGAACCACCTTGAGGGGCACCATTTTGTATGGGTCCCTTTATTTTGGTGTCCTATACATTGTTTTTTAATTCTTAGTATGATTTCAAAAAAAAAAGAAAAAAAAAGAAAACAATGATTTATTTTTCAGTGATTCCATGAATCTACAAGCTCACAACGCAAACGTGGATATCCAAATTTTTTTTTGGGTGTTGAGCTAAAAGGTTTGGGAACCTTCAACCGCCATAGGCTATCTGACAAGTGTGTGTGTGTGTGTGTGTGTGTGTGTGTGTGTGTGTGTGTGTGTGTGTGTGTGTGTGTGTGTGTGTGTAGGTGGCTTAAGACCCACCTGAAAGGGAAGGGGACAAAGCTCAGGGTGGGGTCAGGGTGGGTATATATGCTCAAACATTCAATGAATGCTGGCCTGAGGGCTCGTGTTTACAGAGTAAACGGACCCATACATTCAGTGTTGATTATGTTAGTCTCCTCTGTTTTTAGTCCCAACATGCCGTTTATAACAGAGCTATGTTATAGAATACACCTAGCCTACTATCTAGATAGAACATCTGGTTTGGTTTGGAGGTGGTCTTGCCTGCACCTACACTTCCATTGTGAAAGTCGGGTAGTTAGTAGACCAAGCTTCTCTGTGCCTGCCAAGTAGCTGCCTGGACGATTGTGGCAGAAGAAATAATAATCTCTCCTGCAGGACATTTGCAATACAATTTAGGCATTTAGCAGACGCTCTTTATCCAGACAGAGCGACTAAAGCAAGGAAAACACATCCAATGTATGCATAGAAGATAGTGTACTTATAGATGAATTGAAAATGGAGGACCCAGCTGTAAACAAGTTTTAGTGCCTTTTCTGGTTTTGTGATTATCCTCGTAGCAGTTTTTGTATTGACCTGTACTTTCGTGTGAACTGTAGTAGCCAATCTACAAACTGCATACACATTTTATAATCTGTACAGTCAATTATTATATTTTAACCTTTGCATAAAGACTCATCCGAGCATGAACGAACATTTCACAATTAAATAAAGATATTCTACTAGAATGCGACAACAGATTGTCGCATTCTAGTAGAATTCTAGTAGAATTACCGCCACATGAAGCCGAAGGTGGTTCAGTTTAAGAACTGAACATAAACAAGAAAAACCAGAAAGAAAGCATCGTTCACCACCAGCAGAAGCCCCCGTTTTACCTGACAGTGTGGCCACACCTAAAAAAAGAAAACGTATTTCTGCTTCTTTGCATTCACTTCGGCTCTGTTTTAAAAACAGTTAATCACATTGTAAATAACTTACCCAAGGATGACATGATGAACTTGTTCTTGTGATTATTATCAGTTGATCACATGCAGCCCAATAACAGTCGCGGTAATGAAGCCATTTCTCTCTATTATTATCTTAGAGTATATATACAATAGAGAAGACACCCAGAGAAAATCCTGAAGCGCAATGGACATAGTGGCCGAAGAAGGTATTGCAGTTTGGTAAGGTTTTGCCCTCAAACACATGAACGCGCACTAGGCTCCGCCCACTCCAGCAAATTTCAGCCAGCTCTCTGAGCTCTGCCCCAGAGCGGAGCGCTGAGAGACAGACCGCATTAAAACCAGGAAATGCCGCATCAGGACTTTTGCTCATTACTTATTATTCTGTGTATATAAAATATAGATAATTTGTCTAATCTCTAGTTACATCAATATTGTTCTTGTAAAATAGTTGGTTTGTGACCAAGTATTAAGATTATAAAGATCGCTTATGTCATTTTGACTTCCCATTCACTTACCATAGGCTTCTGCTGTAGAACTCCCGAGTCCGAATTCTTTTTTTTTTTTTTTAAATAGCAGCTGTACATGAAATGTTAATGTTGATTTAGCATCAACATGATTATTTACCGATATAAATACATGGTTTGATAACCTACAAGTAGGCGAAACTCATTTTCTGCCAGGCGTATGTCTCTCCATTTACCCCGTCTTCAAGCCTCCATCCCTGGGCAGAGGTTGAATGATTGACTGGTGGTCGTGGAGCTCTGTGCAGTGCCGTCTCTTTACAGTCTAAAATCAATGGTTAAATTATTCCATAACACTGAAAATGATCAATTTTCCAATTAAAATCAAATTATGGTTAAGTGTGTAAATTACATTTATTCTGTTTGGACAAAGTGCAGTTAAGAAAAGGTGGAGATCAAGGAAGAATTTCTCTATGTCACATGTGAAGTGTAAAACTGGGAATTTCACCCAAGGAATCCATGATGAAGTGCTAAGATAACCACAATAATAACCCAGATTCGTATTGATGTGCTTACCGAGATAATCAAAATGCTTTCATTTTAAACCAACCTCTGAATTAAAACATTGGGTTCTGCAAAAGTCACAGATCAAATTGCAATGATTTTTAAAATAATCTATTATTCACACTGGATAAACAACAGTGGGACTGGAATACTGTACATCCAGTATTGAGACATATTTCCTATGCACATATATGAACCTGAATGGCATAGAATAGCATACGCAGCATTTATTCTGCATATCAGATATTGGAATATGTTCATATTGTCTAAAGAACCAAAAACAATATCTGTCTGGTCAAGCAGTAGATCATGTACGATTTGGTATTTTTGTTAGTAATATGTCTAAAAAGTCATTGCTCATAGTGGTGCGCAAATTGGCATGACAAGTGTCAAAGTGCTCTTTTTTAAACTATATTGACATTCTTTTTCAATTACAATTTTACAATTGTGACAATATTGTCACACTTTAAATATTATTTTGTTATATAAATATATAGTTTGTATTACATTTGTTGGTTGTCTGATACATATTTAATATTTATTATATTTGCATTCATAGTGCTACAAGTGCTATGAAAAAGAACCCATCATTTATTGTATTTTGGCATTTTATTAGAGATCTGTAGCATTATTATTTAATAGTTTAGAGTGGTGCTGTGACCTTGCATTTGCCATGAAGGCTTAAAGTGTTCTTCAGAGCTAAAATTGTTCTACATTGTCATTGGTAAAGTGTATTTGTAAAATGTATGTAGCCTATATTTTCACTTTCTTCTAAATGTGAATTAGCAAAAGTATAAAGTCCCTTTAAAAGCAAATATTCAACTGCAGCACTGCACCACACAATAACACAAGTTGGAATGAACTTCAGTTTATTGCATTAATATTATATTATATGGTGTGTAAACAGTTCATAGAGGTGTATAAAAATAACGAATTTAAAGAATCAGATACATCCATGTTCTTAATCTATTCAAAATGCTAATATGATAAAAAACAGCAGACGAGTCTGCTGCCAACATAGCGATGCGCGTTCACCACGAGTAGCACGCACACGCACACACGCACGATGCTAGTTCATGTGTCGGTCGTCGCGCGTTCATGTGTTTGAGGGCAAAAATCCAGAATGCACAGGGCTCCTAAACCGGAAGGAGGAGTGGATTCGCCTCATGCGCTTCTGAGCAACTCAATGCAAGTGGACGGGAGGAGAACTTGGGTGTCTTCTCTATTGTATATATACTCTAAGATTATTATAGATATTTGTTTTGTACACCTCTGTCTTTTGTGTTGGTGTCTCTTCCTCCTTCCTTCCCTCACTGCTCACCTGTGGATGGTCGTCGTCACGTAGTGGGAGGGACCAGATGTATTTGGCCCGCCCACAATTCCCCCTGAGGCTGCCTGACTGACATTACTATATTTACTACTGAGACGAATATTCACTTTGAGGGCTGCAGATCCGGTCTAAAGCGGATAGGGAAACGGTCTGCGTGCGTGCATGAATGTGTGCGTGTGGAGTGTGATAGTGGGCGGGCTCTAGGCCGGATGTGAGCCCCTGAGCAGCAAATTGGCTTTTTCCACATGCGTTGACCAGTAGGTAAAGTTTCTAAAGTTGAATCTGCAAATTACTATACATTTTTCATTAGGCCTGTGTTTGATTGATTGAAAATGGTATTAACAGCTTGTAGAATGGGTACATTTAAAACAAAGTACAGGTCAATACAAAAACTGATAAAAAAAACACTGACTTCTTTACATCAGGGTCCTCCATTTTCTATTCATCCAGACATGTAAAGTGTGTGATACTGCCTGCGGAGCTTGTTCTCCAAGCTTGCTGCTTGCCAACTCATAGATGTAGGCATAGGCTACACTATTTTAACTTAATTAGGTTAATTGCCAGCACCTGTGCATGGTTTCCTCTTCAACCCTTTAAAAGCCAGGCCGCTTGGTCAAATGAAAGCACTGCCTACTCGATGAGCTTCACCATGGGGCCTCTGAAGCTGTTGAGACTGTGCTTTATTATTGCAACGTGTCCTCCTGCTGTAGCTGCTTTTCAGGAGCCGTTCGGGAAGTTCTCCGCTCGCCATTTTATAGAAGATGTTTACCGCTCTCCAGTTGGCAGTGTCGGTGATAATGATTTCCCTTATGACACATCTTTAAGTTCTTGGCAGATTGGCCCTGACTCTAACGCGCCTCCCACGGAAGTTCCAAGAATTCAGGTGTCCTGTACTGGATCTCGGCTCACACTGCTGGTTGAGAAGAAATTAAATGGTGTCTTATTGAGTGGAGAGGACCTACAGCTTGGTGATGACTGCTTCCATAATGGATATTCAAAGGAAAACTTTGTCTTCACTTATGACTTTGCTCGGTGTGGAACAAATCATGTGGTGGTGAGTATGTCAAATGGAATGCCACCTTACTGCAGTTTCTGTCATTTGGGTCCTCTATGTAATTATTATCATTTATGTTCCACAGACTCAGAATGGCTTGGACGTGTTCTACAATTTGCTCCATTTTATCCCTAGAAGTCCTCTTACCTGGTGGCAGGCACCATTCACTGTGCCGGTCTCCTGTGTCCCAAACAGGTAGGCCCATATGTCTTGACTTTAATATGGTTTCAACTACTTTTCTACTATCTGCAATCTCAGTCATGATGCTTTGACGCTTGTCATCACTATCTTTGAAATGTGTAAATGACCGATTTTTCCAAATGTTGTAGTAGGAGATGCAAGTTCAAACCTTTTACATTTTCATGCGCAAAAGGTCACATCATGGGGCCACAGACTTTGCCTTCTCCGTACCTCTTCCAAGCGTGGTGAATGACTGGAGCTTTACCATAAATGCCATGAATTGTGAGTTATAAAGATCTTTTCCTGTAAAGTAAGTCTTCATGACTATAGATTGCAAACTTTAACGTGTAATATAATTTTGTCTGCAGCATCCTGGACCACCACGGCAGAGTCCAACCTCTACCAGAGAGGCCAGCGCATCCACCTGCAGGTGTTGGCTAAATGTGGAACTGAGCAGCGGCCTTTCATCCAGTCCTGCTGGGTGTCTAAATCCATTGCCCCTGAGACTCGACCTCGCCATGCAGTCATCTTGAATAAAGGGTAAGGTGCAGGTTTTTGCGGCTTAAAGTCTATGTAGAATCTGCTGCCTGGCGGGTTGCATATTGTTAAAGTAAGAAGTTTAAAAACATTAATATAACTAAAGTTGTGTAATCGTTACAATATAACTTATACAATTGGGGTGGTATTTGGTTTCCGTTCTATCTCTCTTCTATTGAAACATTACATTTATATCCTAATATGGCTACATGCACTGGACACAACAACGGGATAGACTTGGCTGCCACTGTTTAAAAGTGCTAAACATTAAAGTCCATAGACTTGGCTGCCATATGATGCAATAGCTACAGTGCACAGTTCTGTACTGAACTATGGTTCAAAAACTAAACGACCAGGCAATTGTTTACTAACTGTTCCGTCAGGTGCACAGTCACGTCACGATCCAACCATACCATGGCACAGTTTGTCCCTTCTGGGAGGAAGGATTCAATCAATTTCATTCTCGACACTTCACGGCTGAAATCTGGGGTGAGTTTGTTATCTTCATACACTGACCAATGATTTGTTTACCTGCTGCATAAACTGACCAGTGAGTTTATCGTCATTCATTGACCAGTGAGTAGTTAATGACTGTGCTGGTAAACATGAACTGGGTCTTATGTCTACAGGTGTACATCCACTGTAGTGTGGTAATTTCAGACAAGGGCATCACTGTGGGCTTGAAGTCCTGCAACTACAAGAAACTCCGGTCCAGGTATTTGCAGCTATGATGTACTAAAATTATTCAATAATTATTTTATTTTTTTGACACTACTGATTTTAGTGGATTTTGTTTCAGATGGGAGGAGCTGACTGATAATGCAATGGTCTGCAACTGCTGTAGATCAAAGTGTAAAGATCACACTCATGGGATTTCACACATTGGTCAGTGCAAGTACTTTATTGATGATGCTATGTAGTTTATCATTGAGTGTTTCCTCCTTGCAAGATTATCCTTCCGATCACTTGATACAATACGACTCATTATGATGTATTTTTCTTCTTTTCCAGATGCCATGGCTGTAGTCAGTACTGGCCCCTTCATTGTAAATGGAGAACCTGTGAGATCTCGCCCACCAGCCCCACAACCTAGGGTGCTGTCTCACCCTCCAGCCCCACAACCTAGGGTGCTGTCTCACCCTCCAGCCCCACAACCTAGGGCGATATCTCACCCTCCAGCCCCAGATGCTGGCGACCAACTTGACTTCATGCAGTCTGATGAACCGGCTCCTGAAGTGAATAAATACGACGCATCAACCTCTCAGTCTGCCTCTGGAGCTCAAGACACTATCTCATCTGAAAATGCAATCCCTGGACCCCACTGGCTTTCCGTTGCAGCTGGTGCATCGGTCTCGAGTCAGGAGGGCCCTGCACCTATACTGTCCCTGACGCTGCCTGGTCAGGTGCAGGTCACTAATAATAATAATGCGCAGAGCACAAATGATGTCGCAAAACCGAACCCTACAGCCACACACCACCCAAGTCCTTTGACAGGACAGAGTGAGAAGAGGTTCAATGCCATAGGAAGTGATGCTGTAGCCACTGGTGTTCCCTTAACGGCAGAGGGCTTCTTAATCCCTCTCCTCGATGGATGGCCAATCCCCCCTCCTCCCGTGCTGTACGGCTGGCCGATCCCTCCTCCATATCATGAAGTGGCGACTCGGCGAGAAGAGGGTCTGAGGCGCAGAGAAGAGGCTCTGAGGGCAATCCGGGAAGAATCTGAAAGGAAACGGGCTCTGCGGGAGAGGGAAGCGTTTCTGAGGGAAGAAGCTATAAGAAATCGAGAATGGGGTGGACCATCAAGGATGCGTCACGGCCAAGCACTAAAGGAGCACAACGAGCCCTGGCCAGCTTTAGTCGGTACTGGCCCCTTCATTGTAAATGGAGAACCTGTGAGATCTCGCCCAGCAGCCCCACAACCTAGGGTGCTGTCTCGCCCAGCAGCCCCACAACCTAGGGCGATATCTCACCCTCCAGCCCCAGATGCTGGCGACTATCTCGACTTCATGCAGTCTGATGAACCTGCTCCTGAAGTGAATAAATACGACGCATCAACCTCTCGGGCTGCCTCTGGAGCTCAAGAAGGCACTATCTCATCTGAAAATGCAATCCCTGGACCCCACTGGCTTCCCTTTCCAGCTGATGCATTAGTTTTGAGTCGGGAGGGCCCTGCACCTATACTGTCCCTGACGCTGCCTGGTCAGGTGCAGGTCACTAATAATAATAATGCGCAGAGCACAAATTATGTCGCAAAACCGAACCCTACAGCCACACACCACCCAAGTCCTTTGACAGGACCGAGTGAGAAGAGGTTCAATGCCATAGGAAGTGATGCTGTAGCGACTGGTGTTCCCTTAACGGCAGAGGGCTTCTTAATCCCTCTCCTCGATGGATGGCCAATCCCCCCTCCTCCCGTGCTGTACGGCTGGCCGATCCCTCCTCCATATCATGAAGTGGCGACTCGGCGAGAAGAGGGTCTGAGGCGCAGAGAAGAGGCTCTGAGGGCAATCCGGGAAGAATCTCAAAGGAAACAGGCTCTGCGGGAGAGGGAAGCGTTTCTGAGGGGAGAAGCTATAAGAAATCGAGAATGGGGTGGACCATCAAGGATGCGTCACGGCCAAGCACTAAAGGAGCACAACGAGCCCAGCTGGCCGGCTTATGACTTGACCCGGCGTGGACGTGGTCTGGTCTCGACTATGGGCGGACAGCAGGCTGATGCTGAAGCGGGAACAACTGCTGATGGCCAACCGATCCTCCGCTCGAGGCTGCAGTTTGAAAGGGATGCAGACGGGTCTCAGACGCTGAGCTACGAGGAAGAGACCGTGAAGCCTGGTCATGGGAACGGGAGGGCCAGAACCCCGGGGAGGGATGAAGATTCTGTTGAGGAGAGAACTGCGACGGGGCAGAGGCGACTGCTTTCCACATTCCTGAAGTTGCTGAGGTAACATCTGTTGCAACTTTTTATTCTCAAAGATTGTTCATCATCATTTGGACTAAATGTTGCTGTTTCATGTCGATTTTATAAAACTTTGTCTCTTTCTCTCTCTCCTCAGGAAACTGGACCAAAGGGAATAAATGGGATTGCACTAAAAGAATACTTGGATTTTTAGTAGACTTGTTGTTGAATGTAAGTTTAAAATAAAGGATTTCATGCTTTTCAATTGGTTCTCCAATGTTTTCTTATAGTATAAATTTAATGTGATGCTTTGAGTGGTTCTCTGCATTTTCAGTTTTTTTTTATTGTAATCACAATTACAGAGTTTCAAATGTAGAGTAAAGTATACAATATTTGGATCTGTGTACACAAACATTGAAGATGTGTAAACGCAAGTGAAGTGTAAAGACAAAAGTGAGGACTTAACTTGTGATTGGCCAGAAATTTGATCATTTACATCTCGTTCTGGCCAATCACAATTTGCGTCCTTAAGCCTGTTTTTAAAATATACGTTTTCAGAATTGCAGTACAATGAAGTATGATAAGGGCGCCCCTCACTTCACACGGGTGTGATTTATTTATTTTTTATAGATGTATGGCTACTGTAGCCTACCTACTACTGTCCCACCACCCAGATGTCGCTGTGGGGAGCTGGTCAGGGTAGTTGTGACGGTAATGTGCGCTCTCCCTTTTAAAACTGCACGCTCTGTGCGTGTGTCAGTGCGTGTGTGTGTGGTTTTTTCCTCTCCCCTACCCAAGTTTGACCCTGCATGTGTTTCCTCTGCGCACCGCTCTCTCTCTCTCTCTCTCTCTCTCACTATAAAGTGCCCATGCCTTTCTCGCGCAGTCTCTTTCCCCGGTCACAAAACAACCGTGAGTGTCTTAACTCACCGTTCTTGAAAAACTTAAGAAAAAAAAAAATCATAAAAAAATATAAAATCTCCAAAAAATCTTCATAAAAATAAGTACCGTAATATTAAAAAAAAAAAATACAAATGTAAAAAAAATTGTAAAATCTAATTTTAAAACAAAAACAACTAAACAAGGAACAGGAGGCCTCGGGATTTTAACCGAAGTTAATTGGCGTCTACTAGCCTACTCTACTTTGTAAAGGCAAGAAACCCTTCAGCATATACGCCAAATTATCCCGTAGCCGTAGGCTATATCTTTTTCTCTCTGCAGGCTTGTCATTCTTTTCATTCTTAATTCAACAAAACGCGTGGAAAACCTCTACAGATCGGCGATCGGATCCGTTCACCGGCCGTTTAGGAACGGTCACACTTATTACGCACGGATTTTTGGATTGTGGAATAATCGCCGTTTCTCTGGCTGGCTTTTTTTTTTTTTTTTTTTGAGGGGAGGAGAACGAGCGGCGCGTTTCTACTAAATAGTGAAGTCCCCGAGTTATGAACACGGCCACAGCGGGGAGTTATCCGATGGCTTCTCTATACGTTGGCGACCTGCACCCAGACATCACGGAGGCTATGCTGTATGAGAAATTCAGCCCAGCCGGACCGGTGCTGTCCATTCGAGTGTGTCGGGACATGATCACCCGGCGCTCTCTCGGATATGCTTATGTGAACTTCTCCCAGCCCGCTGACGGTAAGGAAGGAATAACAACACAACACACAAGAACATGCACACAACATGCACACATTGATAACTATTCAAGTATCTGTGTTTGTATGCAGCCTAGATATGAAGTCAGTGGCACGGATTATACAGTAGGGGCTAGTAAACTGAATAGCAGCTGGAATACAGCTGCTGCATTACGTGTTTTGGTTTGGCACTGATTTGACACAGCATAATAGCCTGCTCACCTAGTCACCTTGAGCAGAGTTGAATGTATTGCCTCGTTAATTGTTATCAAATTAATGCTAATTTATGCAACGTTCAAATCAAGTGGCTGTGGCTGACTGGCTGTGTGTGTGTGTGTGTGTGTGTGTGTGGGTCACGTACATGGTTGGACGTGCATGTTCACTTCACTGTAAATGCCACTGATGTGATGTCACGTTAGAAAATGCATGGTGAAGGAAAGTCGATGATTGCCATTTAAAGTGCACTAAAGAGTTCTGCATTGTTTCACAATTTTACAAATATCTTTTTTTTTTTTTTTACTTCTCTCGTTAAGCCACGTTTGAGACTAGCTACTTTGAGACATGGATGCATTATAGCCAGAGAATGAAGCATGACAATTGTCTTTTTTTTTTTTTAGAGTAACCATTTGACCCATATACAAGTGCATGTCCCAGTTCCTGCATGCTGCAGTATAATGCTAGGATGATGAGCACACACACACAGCGCAGTTTAGTTTGACATGTATGCTTGACATTGTGTTGAAAACCATGTCCTCTTAATATGTATAGGCCTACCATGTTTGTCACCTCACAGTAACACTGCGGTTGTTGTGTGTGCAGTTCAACTTGTATAGCAGTTTCCTGTCAGGCAGGCTAACCCAAAATGACCCATTTCTGCTCCTATTTAAAGGGCCACTGAGGGATAATTCTGTAGTGAAATTAATTCCCCTTGCTGCTGTAGGCCTACAGTACAACTACAGGTACACACACAGTAACAGGCACAGCTGAACAATAGCGCTTGTGTTTGTCACCCTGGCGTGACCGTACGTGCGTGTCTAATGCAACGATAACATGCTTTGTTTAGTTAACTCTCAACCTTGCGTTTGAATCAGATCACGAAACTAAATGAGCGCCATCATCGTTCAGTTTGTTTAATGTTCTACAATGTACGTAATTACTTGTCTGCTTGTTAATTACAGTACTACACAGACACACAGCTGCACTGACACAGGTCTTAACTGCCGTGGTATCCATCCATCTATTCTCAGATGTGAGTGTAATGTTGATCGATTCAACATAACTTGTTGGTAGACGTCAATGAAATCCTACACGGGGTCATGAACTATATGCAAACAAAACAACGCACTAGGGCTAATATTACGCTAATACAACGCTGTTGTGATATGAGAGTACTAGTCACATAGTCTGGGATTTTGCATATCGTAATATTGTGATATGACATAAGTATAAGCCCTATTTTTATACAGGTACTTCATTTTCAGAAATAACGAGAATAGCCGATCCACAAGCCCAAAAAAAACTGACTTAGTACAATATCGATATCAAGGTATTTGGTCGAGAAATCATCAAATATCATGATATAATTTGATTTCGTCCATATTGCCCACTATAGCCCTATACATTGCACTCGAAGACGAATGTTTTGTTATGTCAGTGCTATTAGTAGAAGACGGGTGTTTTCTCTGTTTCGGGGGACCATGCCGTATCAAAGCATTGAGCAACAATGGGCGAGCGCCTTATCTGCGGAGTCTGTCAACCACCACCACCCCTCCAAAACAGTTTACACAGCGTGGGGTTTTGTAGCTGTTGTATCAACATTAAACACCTGTCACGTCTCATCTGTACTCGAGCCCCGTTAGCAAAACCTGCGGCAATGACTGGGTTACAACTGACGTGCATCCATTCCAGAGTGGTGGTATAGGGTGAGGGTAACAAGAGACAGAGGAAACCAAAGAGAGACCATTTGTTGGCAGTTTTTTAGAGGTACAGACATGGGGGGGATGGTAGCGATTTCATTGGGTGTTACATGAAGCTATATCGTGCGGTTATAGAGCATTGCTAAGCTGAAGTGAAAACGCGTATTTATAGTCTACAAGTCTAGAACAAACTATAGACGTGGAGTCTGGTCCATAGCTCCAATGCGTTGCGTTAGAGCTATGGAACAGAGCTAGACGTGTATACCGGTAGATAGTTGTTCCATAAGTTGTATCCGTTCTGTACTCAGCTAAAACTGATTTGTGTCTACGAGTACTAGTTGATGTGAGGCCTCCAAGTTTTCATACCTATATAGACAAGCGACTATTGTCCCAGCAGGTTTATTATCATTTATTTTGGATTCAAATGGTGCCATATATAACTGTAAACATGATTTTGTAAGATGTGGTGATTTGTGTTGAACGTGTCTCTCTCCACTACATCAATGGCAGTGCATGCTCACGCAGCTCACAGTGAGTCCATGCCAGCACATACCTCTCACATGACACTAGGACCCCTCTCTAAATATAGATCCTCTTTCAGGCAGCCCAAAGTTTGCCTGTGCATTTACTAATTATATAGTATCTAAACATTTGAAGTCTTAATAAAAGTCTAGATGACAGGCATGGTTTGGTTATCATCAGGGGGTTTGGCATGCGCTTTGCCGTGATCCATAACTTGGTTCTGACTTCTTCTACATGACGAAACGAGAGTTTAACATGATGCTATAACTCAGAACCGTCGTCATTGTGTTGGCTAGTTGAAAGTCTGTCTGTGATCTTTGTTGTATTTTCTTGAATCAATCTTAAATCAGGAAGCCCTATATAGTCAGAACCTTCCAGAGCCAGGCCCACATGTTTGACTGTCATCACACGCACCTTCTCTGGAGCACATGGGTTGTGAAAAGTACAATTGCAGGCAAACTGCTGATGCCAGCAGACACAAGGCAGCTCCGTTTTGTTTACCAGACATTTTTAGCTGGAAAGCCCTGTGTGTGTGTGTGTGTGTGTGTGTGTGTGTGTGTGTGTGTGTGTGTGTGTGTGTGTGTGTGTGTGTGTGTGTGTGTGTGTGTGTGTGTGTGTGTGTGTGTGTGTGTGTGTGTGTGTGTGTGTGTGTGTGTGTGTGTGTGTGTGTGTGTGTGTGTGTGTGTGTGTGTGTGTGTGTGTGTGTGTGTGTGTGTGTGTGTGTGTGTGTGTGTGTGTGTGTGTGTGTGTGTGTGTGTGTGTGTGTGTGTGTGTCACTGTGGAGTAATCGAACAAAAGGACGCTCACTAGTTGGCATTCGTGCCCAGATGGACAGAGAGAGAGAAAGAGAGAGAGAGCGCGCCATACAGTGTAAAGAGAGAGAGAGACACACACACACACACAGGACTTGATAAAGTAGTGTGTTGTTACAAAAAATAATCAAACTAAACTGGGCTTGGAAGAGAATTGCTAAGTTAGTAGCCTACTACTGTATATGGATCACTAGTGTTGTATATCTTAGACAAAAAGTTTCCGACACATATATATAGTGTCAATTCATTTTGTCTATCCAATGTATATCCAGTATAGCCTGCCACATATCCCCAAAGCTTTGTCCAGCCTTTGTAAGGCCTGGCTGGGCAGCATACTGCAGCCCATCCATCATGGTGGGTGCCCTGAGTTGAGTGAGAGGACCATGTGCTCGCCCCCCTGCGCAGCTGCCCCGACACTGACACAGCTGCTCCGTGCCGAATGCAGTCTCCTGCCATACCGTGTTTTACTCTATACCCAGTCCCACGTGTCTCTCAATAAGGGCCCGAAATTGGGATTCACCGGCATGCCCGCCATACACAAGAGCACCGAGTCTCTTGTGTGACATTCCACTGCAGCTTTCATCTTCTCAGATAGTCTGCCAGGAGGACGCCACACCACAGTCTGAATGTTTTAGTTAAAAATCATAGAAGAAGCTGTGGTATGATTTCATTAGTTTGATCACTGGTGACTAGTTTAACCACCCTAAACCCTGGCAATTCTATTTTGGGGATGTCGAAAAGATTAACCCACGTGGATATTTTTTAAAATGTCTTCTAAATCCTGACAGTTTTCTGTCAGGATTTGCGCCACATTTTCACGTAAAAAAAAAAAAAAAAGCAGACCTACAAGCTCGTAACGCGCCACTCGTGAGTCGGTGGTACGCTATGAGCTTGTAGATCTGCCATTTTTCAATAGCTAAATTATAACAATGTTTAAAACACCAAAAAAGGTTCTAAATTTTCTATTTCAAAAGTAGCTCACAAATCGTCAAGATGCGATGCGCTGTGAGATCTGTAGAAAAGAAGACATTTGGGGCTTTTAAAAACTGCCTTAAAAATCCATAACTTTCATATCCTACCCGGGTTTTCGAACGTGGTGAATGTCTACCGTTGAGCTAATAAAACTTAAACAGCATTTGGCAGAAGATGAGTTGCATTTTGAGCAATACATTGCTGTCAACCAGCAGTGGTCCTAGCCGATGACACAGAAGGACACACATTTCTCAGAAGAGCAGGTCTAGATCAGCGCTATACTACAACCTCCTCCCCTGCACAGTCAGTACTTGCATTGTACTGACTGTTGCCAAACATCTGCTATAGTTTTAACCTCATTGAGCACGTTAGTACACGCATTAAGTTGTTGCAATTAATATGTTGGTGGGTATAAAAGTGTGCAATGCATAGGCCATGAGTGTGCATATCACTGATAGAGATACATTTTGGTAACTAAGTATCTCTGTCAGTGCACTGTCATCTGCAACTAAGTCTTCGTCGACACCCGTCCTTACCTCTGTGACTTACTTGTGTACATTTTTTATTCCAGACGTTTACTTTTCGTAGGTTTCGTTTTTGGCTGGGACCCAAAGCCTTTCGTCCAATCAGGACAGAGAGTCAAAAAACCCCAGGGGTTAACTGGGGACAGGGAGGAACTCCTTATATGGTCAGCACACTTTTATGTGTGAGGATTATCACAACAAAACAAAAAAATAAGTGATATTTGAATTAAGTGAAATCACTGAATATACCTTTAACGTAACAGACTATCTTCTACGTTGATTATTTTACTTAATTAAAACACGCGAGTACTTTTTCCCCAGCGGAAAGAGCCCTGGACACCATGAACTTTGACGTGGTGAAAGGGAAGCCGATCAGGATCATGTGGTCCCAGAGAGACCCCTCCCTCCGGAAGTCCGGGGTGGGAAACGTGTTCATCAAGAACCTGGACAAGTCCATCGACAACAAGGCTCTCTACGACACCTTCTCCGCCTTCGGGAACATCCTCTCCTGCAAGGTACGACCACCGAAACGCACAGCGGTCACTGAGGGGCCACGAACACTACAGGTCCACACGGGGTTTCTCAAAGTGGGCGCTGCTGTGGCAACCCTAAGGTACGATTCATACTCCTGTTTTAGAGCCGGATAAAAGTCGGTTCGGCTCTGTAGAGCCTACAATGTGACGTCATTTGATGTTTTTTTTACCAACGTTTCGACAAACAGGTTGCCTTCGTACCCTGGAGAAGGCAACCTGTTTGTAGAAACGTTGGTTTATTTTAAAGGACCCCCAAATTGACACTCATTAGCCCCCCATTAGAAAATATATGTCAAGGACCCCCATAAGAGAAGACTTTCACGGCTCTAGCTTTCTCAACCAGTGTAATTTCACTGGTTGACCCTAACGGGTCCATTTGGTTCCATTTGTACACTCTCAGAGTTACAGACCCACACAGGGTACATTTGGTTCCAAACTATCATTTTGCTGGGGACCCCCTGGAACTCTCTCAAGGACCTCTAGGTGTCTCCCGGACCCCACTTTGGGAACCACTGCCATAGAGGAGATTCCATCATTGGCTCTTCGTGAAGGAACTACCGTATATGGCAGTATGCTCCTCGTTATCCTCGTGTGTTAGTGACGTCAGTCTCGTCCTCTCTCCGGCTCCAGGTGGTCTGCGATGAAAATGGCTCCAAGGGCTACGCGTTTGTTCACTTTGAGACCCAGGACGCGGCCGACCGCGCCATCGAGAAGATGAACGGCATGCTTCTGAACGACCGCAAGGTGTGAGTATCCAATCATCCCAATCAGCCGGGGGAGCGGTTTCGGGAGTGCTCCTCGAGCCTTCCATTGTTTTAACTCTCAGAGTGTCCGTTTTAACCCCATTCTGACCTGAGATCAGATTAGAAAAATGTCTTCTACATCCTGACAGTTTTCATTCTGACCCGAGATCAGATTAAAAACATGTCTTCTACATCCCGACAGTTTTCTGAAAAAGCTCCTGTATGTATGTTTCTATGTCAGTCGTTTTTTCAAAAAAAAATTCAAAATATTTTCAAAAATAGCAGACCTACAAGCTCGTAGCGCACCACTCGGTGGCGCGCACTATGAGCTTGTAGATCTGCTATCTTTCAATAGCTAAAGCATAGCACAATGCTAACACCAAAAGGGGTTCCCGCCTAAAATGGGTTAACCACTTAGACTCTCTAATCTTAGTAACACGGACCTCAGTTGCACTGTAAACCCGTGTGCTGTTTCTTCAAATCTCTCCGGCAAAAAAATAAAGAGCTGATCTACAAGCGCACGTTGTGTGTTTGTGGAATGGATGTTTTTTGCCGAATTGTCCAGAATCTGGATACTGGGGTTCAAGTGGTTAAAAGTGTCATCCTTTGTTTCAGCGTCTGGTCCTAACTATCGCTGGTAAAAGAAAATGTAATAAACACATAAATAAATAGACGAGAAAAACAAGGAGTGGTGGAGTTTCCCCTCAAGGTGCATATAACCACATGACATGTCAATGTATGGACTCTAAGATTATCAACTACAAAGACAACGCATGACCTTTAAATTATGCAATCATGCGAAGGCGTTGCTTGCCAACAATAACTAGCGTGAACATCAATTCCCTGTTGGCAGGTGACACCGTCACACTATGGCACTATATTAATAGTAAAGTAAGTAGTAATGGAGTACAACTTTGGCTTTATGGCGAAGACGCCTGAAGTGCCGTATGTGTTTCCGTCAGACTGACATGAGATGTGGTTAGAAAACAGTCTAATGTCTATATGTACTGTAGCTTGTTCCTCTGTTGTCATACCTTATTGTGAGTCTTGCATTGTTTTTGAATGATAAGGTTTTTTTTTGTGTGTGTGTGTGTGTGTGTGTGTGTGTGTGTGTGTGTGTGTGTGTGTGTGTGTGTGTGTGTGTGTGTGTGTGTGTGTGTGTGTGTGTGTGTGTGTGTGTGTGTGTGTGTGTGTGTGTGTGTGTGTGTGTGTGTGTGTGTGTGTGTGTGTGTGTGTGTGTGTGTGTGTGTGTGTGTGTGTGTGTGTGTGTGTGTGTGTGTGTGTGTGTGTGTGTGTGTGTGTGTGTGTGTGTGTGAATAATACAACTAACCAGCAAGAGTTCGTACTTTGAGCAGCTTTGAAAAATGAAATAAAAGTTGAAACAAAGTTGAACGTGAACGGGCATAACAACAAAAGAGCAGGGGTCATCGATATTGACGTACACGGACAAATGTATTCGTGGCAAAAACAAATTTTTGTTCTTATTTTTTACACACCATTATAATGTTCTTATCTTGCATCATAATACCCAATCATTGAATGTCGAGTATCCAGGTTTCCTTCAGAATATGATTTACTACGACTACTCCCAGCAGTCCACTAGTACTAGTGGTTCTCAAAGGTTATATTAGCAAGGACCCCCTTAACTCCGAGAGCGTACCAATGGACCCAAATTGACCCGTCATTTGAGCCCTCTCAGAGTTTCAGATCTGTTATGGTCATTCAGGCCTGTAGCTCTTTAGGCATGTATGTCTGTGGATTTCTTTTTTTATATAGTGACAAAAGTCTCCACCATACAGTCCAGCTTGGCGATGACCCCTGCAAAAGACAGACACCTCCTTGTATCTTTTTTTCCCCCCTATCAGATGTGTTGTTTTTTTGTGTGTGTGTGTGTCCATCTGTCCACCACCATGCCGGTTCGCCTGCCTCAGAGTGTGTGTGTGTGTGTGTGTGTGTATAACCAAGCTTGTGTGTTTTAGTGACAGATGGAAAGCAGGGATGCATACTGGATGGCGGAGTGGGAGAGGTCGTCGTAGCAAGGTATATAAAGACCATTTGGTCGTCCTCAGCTTTCCTTTGTCCTGCGGGCCTCTTTCCCTTCATCCCCTTCCCATCAACCTCCTCCTCACCAAGTCTTGGACCAGGAACTATTAAGATGGTCGCCACTCACTGTGCTCTCTCTCTCTCTCTCTCTCTCTCTGTGTATAGCATGCCTACTTATTTGCCTGCCTCTGGTGATATTTATTCTTATTAACAACAGCTACGTGGTCGTCGTTCATCGTTTTCTTTTTCTTTCTTTTTTTAATTATCCTGCAGTCTCGTACAGAGTTGTGGCTGTGAATGTCTCGTGAATGTTGTTTGTCCTTATTTGTTTTTTTATTTCGTTTTATTTTTATTTTTTCGCAAACGGAATGGAAGCACATGTTGTAAAGCGGTGTGGCGTGGTCAGGTCTCCCTCTGTGTCAGTGTGGTGAACACCTACCCGCCGCATCGGAATGCCTGGTTTAAAGCTAGACGGAAGTCAAGAGAGATGAGTTCTGGGGTCATCGTGCTCTTGTTGTGTTGCTCCCAGACTGTTTTTTTTGTCTTTATGATTCTGTTTTTGTGAGAATGTGCGTTTGCCTCTCTTGCCCTTTTTCGTCTTCAGGTTCGTGGGTCGTTTCAAATCTCGCAAGGAGCGCGAGGCGGAGCTGGGGATGAAGGCCAAGGAGTTCACCAACGTCTACATCAAGAACTTTGGCGATGACATGAACGACGAGAGGCTGAAGGAGCTCTTCGACAAATACGGTAAATTGAAGGAACATTTTTGCACCCGCGTTACTTTTCACCATCATTCGCAGCACCGATACGGTTGCATGCCAGTGTTGATTTCGTCGACTAATACTAGGGCGAGAAATGTCCGTCGACTACCTTTTTTCACTGACAAAAACAAAATGGAAACGAAATGAAAACTAAGCCATGATGACTAAAACTGAGACTAAATATCAACAAATAAAAACTACACTAAAATGTAAGGAAGGGACTGGTGGACAAGAGATTCAGTATCCAGGTCTTAACTTGGTTGCATGCTGAAAAATAGCAGCTGTGAGCTTGTAGATCGGCTATTTTCAGGCAAGTGTAAAATCTGCCATTACGAAGGCCATTTAGCCTGGGACCCCCTGGAACTCCCTCAAGGACCCCTGGGGGTCCCCGGACCCCACTTTGGGAACCACTGGTCTACTCAACGCTCTCTGTGCTCTAATAGTGACACTTAGTGGACATTTTAAGCAGTGCGTTCTGCTCAAAGCCATGTAAGTGACATTGTTTTGTTAGAACGGAAAGGCTTTTGTGGACAAGGTTAAAGTGCTATGTTCAAATTCTAATCATTGTTCATCCAATAGCAGGGGTCTCCCTCCCCGTCTCAACAGCTCTTGAAAGAGAAAATAAATGGGTTGCCAATTTGATCCAATCAAGATCGAGAGATCAAGCATTTTATCAGGTTCAACTTCATAGAGTTCCAGATCCTGTTTTTTCTGCTCGTTTCTTTGTGACATCACTTCCAATTTCACTCGTTCATCGATATAATCTGTAGTGTAATCAGAATCGGCCATAAAAATACCATATCGGTATCGGATTGGTCTCAATATAACACAGATTATTCTCACTGAACCATTGTGGTTCCTCTGTATAATATTGGAATCGGCAGATATATGTCCCTGCAAATGATTCATAACCGTGCACCCCTACTTGTTTATCCAGCAACCTGTATAAGTTCTCTCTCCTGATTGGATAAAAGTGGTATCCCGACTTGAAAATGCATTTTCCGTTGACTGTAAAAAGATGGAGAGACAGACTCCTGTTAGTGAACAAACACTGCAATGATCGGAATATTGAGAAACAAAAAAACATATAAGCAGTAATTATAACAGATATAACAGTAATTATATCAGTTGGATGCAAGTGAAGATGTGAAGGAATGCCAGTTCCTTTTTGGGAGGTTGTTCTGTGGACAGTAGGGCTGTAACTACCAACGGTGTTGATTTTGACAGCATATACTGTAGTCAAAATCATAATCATAGTCTTTTGAATAGTTTGCATTTAGTTTTACACATTTTAGATTTTAGTCGACTACATCTACAGTTGATTTAGTCGACTAAAATGTATTTTGGCGGGCCTCGATGCCGTTGTAATTTTACATTTGTTGAAAATAGCCGATCTACATGCTCACAACGCGTCGCAGCGCGACAGCCATTTTCAACATGCAACCAAGAGTAAAATTACTTATACTTACTAATACTTAGTAATACTGGATCTCTTATCCACTAGTCCCTTCCTAACATTTTAGTCTAGTTTTTTTATTTGTTGACAAAATTGTCAATAGATTTAGTCTTAGTTTAGTCATCATAGGTTAGTTTTCGTTTACGTTTCCATTTCGTTTTTGTCTGTGAAAAAAACGTTGTGAAACGCTGTTCCTCTGTGACGTCTGCAGGTAAAACCCTCAGCGTGAAGGTGATGACAGACCCCACTGGCAAATCCAGAGGCTTTGGATTTGTGAGTTACGAGAAACACGAAGACGCCAACAAGGTAATTAATGTGCAACAGCTGCAACGGAGTCATGCATATTAGTTTGTCTCCGTCAGGCTGAAGGCGTGGCCGAGACTTTGTTTTCGGCTTTTCGCCCCCTTGTCTGTCGGTAGGTTCCGATCGGCATGAAACTTTGCATGCAAAAACCTCTGCCCAAAATGTTTCACGCCGGCCCGTTAAAAGTTTCTAATTAGCCCTTCGCTAAATCCCACCCTGTCAATGTTATTTTCCATGGCTGTGTTGTTGAAGATATACACGGCTTAACGTCGAAAAAGTTACACGACTCACCCACCCAGGTGATGGCAATAATACTAATGAGCGTAGTCTTACCGTGCAACATGAAAACTCCTGTCAGGTGGTCGTTAAAAGTTGATTTCTCCCTCTGTCATTTTCTCATATTTCTAGTTCATTTAAAGATGGAGTGCCACCATTTTTCCAGTTTTTCATGTGTCTATGAGGTGACAGTACTTCATTAGACACCCTGGAGTCGTTTTTATGTGCAATGATGTATTCCCTTTGTATTTAGGGTTTCTTCCTGGAGGCTGCACCCTTGACAGTCAAACGGGCCAATGAAATAAACAGCAATATAGTGACATCACATATTCAGCCCCTCCCCTAACCCCTCCCCCTTTATCATACAACTACAGCTGTGGGTGCGGCTTCAGTTCAGGTGGATCACCACCCATCACCACCCACCAGGCAATCCAGGCATACTTAATGAACTGGTGGGCGTGTCCACATACAAACAACACTTTAACTAATACTGTACACTTTTTTGAAAAAATTATACCTCCTTATATAACAATAACATGATCATGTTTTAGGAGAATCACGGCACTCCATCTTTAAATAATGTCATGCAAATGTGTCCAGTGCATAGCCTAATACTGCAGGCCTGGTCGACTAGATTTAGAAGACATTTTGATGCTCTTGCTACTGAAATGATCGATTCTTTATACTAGCCCTAATTCCAGCGTGTTGTTATGTTCCCACCCGCAGGCTGTGGAAGACATGCACGGCACGGAGCTCAACGGTAAGACCGTGTTCGTTGGCCGCGCTCAGAAGAAGATGGAACGCCAGGCGGAGCTGAAGAGAAAGTTTGAGCTGCTCAAACAGGAGAGAATCAGTCGCTACCAGGTCGGCAGGCTGCAGGAATACATCGTTGTTTGTTTTGGTGTTTTTTTTTTTAAACATGAGAGGTGTTATTGAGTGCAAATCACGACCCATGTCTGGGGTTTCTTTTTTTCTCTCAGGGAGTTAATCTTTACATCAAGAACCTGGACGACACCATAGACGATGAGAAACTGCGCAAGGAGTTCTCTCCGTTTGGGTCCATTACAAGTGCTAAGGTGTGTAATGACATCATAACTCCAGCATGTCGCCATATCGGGCATTCTAGAAATCACAAGCCTTAGGCTACCTTGACCACAGTAATCCTGGTGCAGAGAAGAGCCTAAAGGCCTGCATGCTCTAATGCAGTGGTTTCCAAACTGCAGGGGGTCTAATATTACATAAATAATCACACCCGTGTGAAGTGAGGGGCGCCCTCGATAAATAGGCAAACATATTTATCTCTACAAGCTCACATTTAACTCTACCGTCTGTGCTTTTTTGGCAAACTGTTAATAAAGTATTCACTCAATCAATCAATCTCTTCTAGGTGATGCTGGAGGAGGGTCGCTCCAAGGGCTTCGGCTTCGTGTGTTTCTCGTCCCCGGAGGAGGCCACCAAGGCGGTGACGGAGATGAACGGCCGCATCGTGGGCTCCAAGCCGCTCTACGTGGCGCTGGCGCAGCGCAAGGAGGAGCGCAAGGCCCACCTCACCAACCAGTACATGCAGCGCATCGCCGGCATGAGGGCCATGCCCGCCAACGCCATCATCAACCAGTTCCAGCCCGCCAGCGGCTACTTCATGCCCGCTGTGCCACAGGTGCGTGTGCGTGTTGTTAAAAGGATGTTGTTTGCTGCTGCGAGAGTGAGGTCTAGCCAACACCAACTCGGGATTCCTGGATTTCCTGTCCAACATCAGGTTCTTGAGCTCTGCAGTGTTGTCAGCCAAGCTGTCGCGCCGCAGCACGTCTACATTACGTGGTACGCTTCTTTCCCCTCCTGGTTTTGCCCTGGAGGGGCAAAGGGTATTTTTTTAATTATAAAAATACATAAAAAAAAATATATATATATATATATATACTGTATATAAAATAATTATTTATTGTAATTGTCCAAATCAGGTATAGTCTTTTAAAACACATTTTGTGCCCACACAACACATCTTTTTTTTTTTTAATGAAAACCAAAATAAAAATAAAAAATATTATTTTATTGTTTTGCAAAGACGTCCACAGACGTGTTGGGTACCACATACGGGTAATTCCCAGGATGTCTGTGGACGTCTTGGGCACACATGCTGTTAACAGGTTTAGTGCCCAAGACGTTCCCACAGGACAGGGCCGTTGCTAGGGAACGCCTTGTGCAGCGCTCTCTGACATGTTTTGCCCATGTGCTCAGCCGTTCACTTCCTTGTTTACGGCCTACGGTCTATTCTCTCCAAATCTACGGCGCTCTGCATGGCTTTGATCAGAACGGCGATGTTTTATCTGTCCTCCTTTCTGACTTAACCAAGCATCTCGTTTGGAATATTAACGCTTCTAAAGAGAGATCAGATGAGGAGAGTAATGGAGACGCGTAGTAGACATGGGAGAATACCCGAAGAGGCGGCTGTTCATAGCTACTGTGTAGTCAGTACTGATGTATGGGGCCGAAAGAGAAGGATGAGACTGGCAGGGCACTGCGTCAGGCACCCATAACTTGAGGCAAGTAAATTGACCCTATGGGAGCCAAACCAGGGCAAGGCCAGGAGGGGAAAGAAGCGTACCACCTAATGTAGACGTGCTGCGGCGCGACAGCTTGGCTGACAACACTGCAGAGCTCAAGAACCTGATGTTGGATAGGAATTTGTGGAGGGCAGCGATCCAGGAATCCCGAGTTGGTGTTGGCTAGACCTCACTCTCGCAGCTACTAACTAGTATTGGAACATTATAACCTCCCGCCCTCCTCTACTAGCATACGGTTATGCACAAGCACCACATTGTCCTGTCGGCTTTTAGTGGGAGACAATGAGACATAAAACAAGGCATTGAGAACAAGGCACAGATGTGCAAAATGCAAACGTGAGCAGCACCCTCCGGTGGGCTGACTGACAATATGCAGTCAGCCTCATTATGATGGCTTTGCAGCTCAACTGAAAAAAGAAAACCTAAGAAACAAAACACTGTCAGCAACAAACGGAAAGACATTGTTAAAGTGTGCGAGTTTGTGAGTTTGTGTGTGTGTGTGTGTGTGTGTGTGTGTGTGTGTGTGTGTGTGTGTGTGTGTGTGTGTGTTAAAAAGGTAAAACATATAAAGAGACAACGCAGGTCTCGCATATAGGTGCTGAAATGAAAGTATGATTCTAATAAAAATCACAATATTGTGATTATTTTTTGTCCCCCAGGCCCAGAACAGAACCACTTACTATGCACCCAATCAGATGGCCCAGATGAGGCCCAACCCTCGTTGGCAGCAGCAAGGTGGGAGGGGTCAAGGTCAGTGAGATCATGTGACTTTTGAAAAGAATCTCTCTTTGACATAAACCAATGTGTGATGTGTTCTAAACCAGTGGTTTTCAACACTTTTCATATCAAGGTCCATTATTTATTCGCGCTTGAGCCACGGAAACACCATTTGATGGGATTTTAGCCTCTCAGATCCACAACCTTTTTTTTCGTTGCGTAAGATTTTGTCCACAATATTCTTCATGCTGTATTGATGTTGGTACCATTAGGAGAGGTACCAGGCAAACGTTGATCAAAATAACAAGTCTCTAAATGTGTAGACTTCTTGTAAAGTAAGTAATGCATATGTTTAACAATTTATACTCTTGAGAGCATAAAATTAATGTGTCCATTGGTTTCATTTTACACTCAAGAGTTAAAGATCTAATAAGGGTCCATTTGGTTACCAACTCTCCGTCATTTAGCTGGGGACCACCTGGAACCCCCTCAGGGACTACCGGTGGTCCCCGGACCACTGGTTGAGAACCACTGTATTGTATAATATTATATGGTATTTTAATGCCCTCTGAAGCCCTATTTATACTACATCGTGCGGAAATACTATAGCGTGTACAAAGCTCACAGCGCGCTGTTCATGTGTGTTTTAATTTAGAGCATTTTATATACGTGTGCAACAACCCATTTATGAACCACGTTCAACGTGGCATCCCTATTTTGAGAATGTCATGATAGGCGAACATTTTCAAACATTTTCTGTATTTGCCCTCAAACAAAATAGTGAAATATTGATCTAGCTCGCCACGTGACACATTGAGAGCTTGCAGATCCACAACTTTTGCTCTGTTAGAAATCTTATTGTATTATTGCTATTGTAACGTTTTTTTTTTTTTTGCCACACCCCATGTCTTTCTGAAATCACGCCGCTGCTCCCAAGGATTCCAGGGCATGGCAAACTCCTTACGCCAGCCGGGTCCACGCGCCAACATGAGACACATGGCTCCCAACAGCACATCACAGGGCCCAAGAGGTGTGTATCTGTGGCAGTTTCCCACTCGAATGCTGAATTCACGGCAGCAGCAGTGTTGATTTCTACCGCTCTGGTTTCCCTCTAAGGGCAGATTCACGCTATGGTCCCGGCGTGCGCACTCGGGACCATCTGGTCCCGAGTGCGTTGGCAGATGTCGTGGTAGTGGGAATCCTGCGAAACCGTTCCCGGCTCACCCAACCGTTCCCGGGACCGCATGGCGGTAGTCTCGGGGCCGATTGGAGTGTCCACGGATGTGAAAGCATTGAATACATTTGAATGAAGTGTACTCGGGTGGCTTCAAAACGGTCTGTATAGAAACCAATGAGGCTACAGTCTATCTGTGGTGTTTACAAAACCTCTGAAACACCCGCCTTCGTTTGAACGCCTGGTCCACGCTTTTGCCGGTCCAAGGCCACGCTTTGCCGGCTCCTGCTGCAGCAGGGAAAGCAGCGGTTGCTCCTCACCATAAACAACGCATGGAACCGCACCGCTTTCTCTAAAACGTGGAAGTGGCATACCGCTGCCGGTGTGAATGTGGGTATCTGTGAGATTCAGCTACAATCTATAAATGTTGAAGTACTTTATGGTGAAGTATACTTTTTCCTTCCATGTAAATCAATTTGTCATATGCAAACTATGTTTTTTTTTTAAATGGGATCGCATTGATTATCAGCTGGTTGATGTAAGAGTGAAGCCACCTGGTGGATGACCACATGTGCATCCATCACCCACACAATCTCAATCCGGTTGGATTGTGGCTGGAGAGCATATCTCTCCACTGATTTAAATAAGCTACTCTACTACCTAAATATAAATCAATCCGGTTGGATTCTGGCTGGAGAGCATATCTCTCCACTGATTTAAATAAGCTACTCTACTACCTAAATATGAATCAAAGCAGAAGAGAGGACAAGTGATCGAGGTAATAGTTCCTGACACCAATCTGCGCACCATGGGGGGACCGGGCCTTTTGCGGAGGCCTCCGCAACGGCCTCCCCATGGACTTGAGAGTGCCGCAGGACTATTGACTCTTTTTAAAACAGGCCTGCAAACGTTCCTGTTTCGGAAAGGCTTTCTCGTGTTAAATTGTCGTCGGTTTTTTTGCACTTGATTCTTTTTCGATAACCCTGTTTTTAACCTTCTGTGATGATTGATTATATGTTTTAACCATGTAGCACTCTGAGATTCCCTGTGAATGAAAAGTGCAATACAAAATAAAATGCATTATTATTATTATTATTATTATTAGTCAGGCACGCTATATACAACCAGACATCATAGCATGATATGTGCTCCTTATCCCCTCCCGACCTCTAGGTGCTGGCCAGACCATGGGCCCGCGCCCCTCCATGGGGGTCCCGGGCCCCCGGGCCATGCCACCCTACAAGTATGCCACCAGCGTCCGTAACCCCAACCCCCAGGTGGTGCAACCTATTGCCTTGCAGCAGGTATGTACTGTATGTCTTAACCCATTTTGGTGTTTTAAAGCATTATATACTTTAGCTATTGAAAAATAGCAGATCTACAAGCTCATAGCGCGCCGTGTGCCGTGCTATGAACTGGTCTGCTACTTTTCAAAAATCGCAAAAATGTGGCGCAAATCTTTGAATATATATTCTTTCAGCGCAAACGTTTTCTACTCAGATCTTTGCTTCTGGTGGGGGTCCCTGAAACAACATATTTTCAGATGGGCGTCAGCGGCCAATTACATATTATTCTGGGGGTCCTTGACATGAAATGGTTTGAGAACCACTGATATAGAAACAGGTTTTTCAGAAAACTATCATGATTTTGAAGACATTTTGTAGAATTTTGTACAAGAGGGGCGCTCTTGTCATCGTACAGTACACATTTATGTCATATTTGGCGGACATTTGACCAGTACCTAATTTCTCCTTTCATTGTCAATGGCAAATATGAGACGTGATGGGACAACATTTGCGTCATATTTGGCTTTTGGCGGACATTTACTCACCATGGGGGGTGAGTAATCGATAGGGGAAAAGAAAATGAGGGGAAAATGAGGGGAAAGTGAAGGGCGCTCTTATCATCGTACATCATCTCATTCCGGCCAGTCACAATTTGCGTCCTCACTTTTGTCATTCATGTTTGTGTTACGCAATGTTTGTGTTTACACGAACACTCACAATTGTCCACTCGTTATCAATGGCGTTTAATGTTTGTGTAGGACAAAGTTTGTGTTTACTTGACCTTTTTACCAGTCAAATAATATTAAAGAAACTGTTAACTGGTGTGCCGTCACTTTAAAAGCGGATTCTTTTTTACCCGGGCAGTGCTGGTTTGCAGGTATCAATACACTTTTATGTTTGTGCAAGCATGGATGATTACATTTGTTTCTCGATCGCCTCTTGTCTTGATTGTTTAAACATGACGTCATGGGACGCTATGCTTGATAACAGGCTTGATAAGCCCAAAGCATATCGATAACGGGTACTCGATAAGCTTGTTATCAGATTTTTTAGGGTATCAGTTATCGAGCTCCATCCCTAGCTAGCGCCCTCATTTTAGAGGTGAACTATCCCTTTTAAAGAACAGTCACATAATTATAATTTTTTTTTCTCGTGGTTTTTCCTCGCCCTCCTCCACCCCCTCCTCTTCCTCCTCCTCCTCCTCCTTCTCCTCCTCCTCTTCCTCCTCTTTCTCCTCGCCCTCCTCCCCCTCCTCCTCCTCCTCCCCCTCCCTCTCCCCATCCTCCCCCTCCCCCTCCCTCTCCCCCTCCTCCCCCCCCTCCTCCTGTGCGTTCCAGACTCAGCCAGCCGTGCACGTTCAAGGCCAGGAGCCTCTCACGGCCTCCATGCTGGCTGCCGCGCCTCCGCAGGAGCAGAAACAGATGCTGGGTGAGAGAGTTATACAAAGTGCAGTACATTACAGGGGACGTATATTACACTAGGACAGTGGTGTTCAACCCTTTTCACATCAAAGGTCCATTCTTTATTCTGCATTTGATGAGATTTAGCTAGCCTCTCACTCAGACCCAAAACTTTGAAAATGTTGTTCTCGTTGGATAGGATTTGTTCATGCTGTGTTGATGTGGTGATGAGGTAGCCATAGGAGAGACAACAGGCAAACATTGATCAAGTCTCTAATTGTGTAGACTTGTGTAGAATTGGTAATGACTGATTTTATACTTGCTACTTGGTTGCATGCTGAAAATAGCCGATCTACAAGCTTGTATAGCTTCTATTGTCCGATTACAGCACCCGAGCACAACCAAGCATAAAATGACTTGTCTTTTAGCTCTACTGGATCTCTTCTCCACTATATGTAGTCCCTCCCTATACGTATTTAGTTTTGGTTTTAGCCATCATGGCTTGGTTTTCATTTAGTTTTCGTCACTGGACGAACATTTTTCGTCATAGCACAGGAATGTACGTATACAGTTCAATGCATGGTCTGCTGAGAGGACTTAAACCCCACGAAAGCCTATATGACTTGTTTGTATTGGGGGGTCCTTCATATTCAATTCATAGGAAACAAAGTCAACAAAGATTTCAGTCATGAGATTGTTTTCCCCTGCTTTAATGCACGCGTGTGTGTGTCTCTTGGGTTTTGTGCGGCGCGTACAAACAGGCGAGCGTCTGTTTCCTCTGATCCAGTCGATGCACGCCAGCCTGGCGGGGAAGATCACCGGCATGCTGCTGGAGATCGACAACTCTGAGCTCCTGCACATGTTGGAGTCCCACGAGTCTCTGCGCTCAAAGGTAGGCTCACCGTCACGAGTCTCTGCGCTCAAAGGTGTAGGCTCACCGTCACGAGTCTCTGCGCTCAAAGGTGTAGGCTCACCGCCACGAGTCTCTGTGCTCAAAGGTATAGGCTCACCGTCACGAGTCTCTGCGCTCAAAGGTATAGGCTCACCGTCACGAGTCTCTGCGCTCAAAGGTATAGGCTCACCGTCACGAGTCTCTGCGCTCAAAGGTATAGGCTCACCGTCACGAGTCTCTGCACTCAAAGGTAGAGGCTCACCGTCACGAGTCTCTGCGCTCAAAGGTATAGGCTCACCGTCACGAGTCTCTGCGCTCAAAGGTATAGGCTCACCGTCACGAGTCTCTGCGCTCAAAGGTAGAGGCTCACCGTCACGAGTCTCTGCGCTCAAAGGTATAGGCTCACCGTCACGAGTCTCTGCGCTCAAAGGTATAGGCTCACCGTCACGAGTCTCTGCGCTCAAAGGTAGAGGCTCACCGTCACGAGTCTCTGCGCTCAAAGGTATAGGCTCACAGTCACGAGTCTCTGCGCTCAAAGGTATAGGCTCACCGTCACGAGTCTCTGTGCTCAAAGGTGTAGGCTCACCGTCACGAGTCTCTGCGCTCAAAGGTATAGGCTCACCGTCACGAGTCTCTGCGCTCAAAGACACGCTTTTGTTGTCGTCGAATGCCATTTTGTCCACAATTCCATGCATGCTGTGTCGATCGAACAGGCAAATGTCGATCAAAATAACAATTCTTCTGGATTCTCTAATTGTGTGGACTTCTTGTACATTTAGTAATGAAGATGTCCTAACGATATTTGAACTCTTCAGTCCACGGGGTCCATTTGGTTTTGTTTAAGGTTTTCAAGTGTTAAAGGTCTATGCGGGTCCATTTGGTTACCAATTCTCCGCCATTTAGCTGTGGAACGCCGTGGAACCCCCTGATTGAAAAGGAATACTGGACTACTCGCCCCGGTGCTTGCCCGTTTTTCCTCCCGGAATTTTCCCCAGTGAGGGGGATAACTTTGTAATATGCTATTGGCTGTTTGTAAAAATATAAAAAGATACTCCTGTGGAAAGGCTATATTATTTTACTTATATTGACCCTATAAACAATTTAGTATTATTTAGTATATGTAAGGTTTTGCCCCCTCAAATGGTACCTCGTCAGATAATCCCCACATATCCTACAACAACTTCTGTGAACAGAAATTATAAATAACAGACTTAAATTATATTTGTACTTAGGCTGTCTGCTCTCATGAAAGTTTATAGTTAGAGAAAGTCAAAGTCCAGCCGTCTGCTGTCCAGCCTCTCCCACCCCTCACTGGGGAAAAGTCTGGGAGGAAAACAGAAACGGGGCGAGTAGTCTTGTTACCATTGAAAAGCACTGTGTTAATGGGTTGTGTTGTTGTTGTGTAGGTGGAGGAGGCGGTTGCAGTGCTGCAGGCCCATCAGGCTAAGAAGGACGCCACGCAGAAGGTCAGCGGCGTCACCACAACCACGACTGCTGCTACCTCCTGATGTGCAAGGGTGGGTAACTTTATCTACACACACACACACACACACACTCCAGAGGGCCACTATATCTACACACACACTCCAGAGGGCCACTATATCTACACGCTCACTCCAGAGGGCCACTATATCTACACGCTCACTCCAGAGGGCCACTATATCTACACGCTCACTCCAGAGGGCCACTATATTTACACGCTCACTCCAGAGGGCCACTATATCTACACGCTCACTCCAGAGGGCCACTATATCTACACGCTCACTCCAGAGGGCCACTATATCTACACGCTCACTCCAGAGGGCCACTATATCTACACGCTCACTCCAGAGGGCCACTATATCTACACGCTCACTCCAGAGGGCCACTATATTTACACGCTCACTCCAGAGGGCCACTATATCTACACGCTCACTCCAGAGGGCCACTATATCTACACGCTCACTCCAGAGGGCCACTATATCTACACGCTCACTCCAGAGGGCCACTATATCTACACGCTCACTCCAGAGGGCCACTATATCTACACGCTCACTCCAGAGGGCCACTATATCTACACGCTCACTCCAGAGGGCCACTATATCTACACGCTCACTCCAGAGGGCCACTATATTTACACGCTCACTCCAGAGGGCCACTATATCTACACGCTCACTCCAGAGGGCCACTATATCTACACGCTCACTCCAGAGGGCCACTATATCTACACGCTCACTCCAGAGGGCCACTATATCTACACGCTCACTCCAGAGGGCCACTATATCTACACGCTCACTCCAGAGGGCCACTATATCTACACGCTCACTCCAGAGGGCCACATTGCATATATACATACTGTCGGGCAGAACTTTTTCCATAATGAATGCCATACTAATGCAAAAATATAGCCCATCTACAAGCTCAACGCGCGTTTTGAGCATGCGGTTTTGCTATTTCAGCATTTTTTTTATTTGAATCCTAATTTTATTTGTAATATTTTTGATTTTTTTTTTAATGCATTTAGTTGTACTTATTTACTTATGTTAACTTTATGAACTTAAATACAAATACATTGCACATACAAAAATACAATAAAAGTGTGTAATACTAGTCATTAAGCTACTAATATAGACTGAAGTAATTAAAGCATGTTTGCATGTGTTCAATCAATCAATAATACAGTATATCAGTGTTCCGATATTAACCCTCATTAAGTGAAGGTGCCCAGGTATATGGAGTGATTTATTTAACCTGGAATCCAGACTGACTCGCTAGAGTCAGCGCTCGGTCTTTTCCCCCGTCTCTTCCCAGCCTGGGACGCTTCTGCTTGAGCCTAATTTCCGAACGTCACCCGTTGCGTTTTATAGGCACGTCATTTGCTGATTGCAGATCACAGTACCAATCAGAATCCTCTGTGCCTGTGTGATCGAAGCCGTCCCTTTCAAATAGGGAAGACTCCCAGACTGAGAGGCGAGGTGAACAAAGCAAAACGCTGAATGTAGCGAATCGGTCTAGATCCCTGGCCATCTCGTCGCCATGCTGGCTAGTGCTGGACATTTTAGTAAAGATAATATTTTTGGACACTAAGGTCACATTCACACCAGAGAGCTTTGCTGCGATTAAAACGAATCCTGCTGCGCATTTTCAGAAAGTGCACTTTGTTTGGCAGGTGTGAAGGCTCATTCGAATTCTAATGCGTATCAAAGAACCGCATTTTACTCCGAGCAAAAACGGGGGTTTCGCTTCGCTTCCAATCGCACTTGATTACGATTCGGTGCAGGTGTGAATGCAATCCGCAGTAAATAAAGGAAATGAAGCAAACAATGTGGCGGGTGAGGAGCTGAACACAGTTGGAGACGGAGAAGGCATATTTTACGCAGCGCAAAGATGTCCCGTTACTGTGGATAGACGTGGTCGAATGAGGAGACTGAAACCCTGATTGAAATGAGGACGTGTACATTAATCAATTGCTTAAGAAAACACATAAAAACACTGCAGTGTATTATAGCCTACAGAATATTCTGTCTGTCTGTCTGTCTGTGCGTGCCGTAAACATGGAGTGCTACTGCTGTCACTCACTGTGTGGGGACTGGGGAGTTATCAGTGCGCTCAGCGCTGTGCCTCCATGCCCAAAAGAACAGTGTGTGGCGGCTGCGTGCGTAGAGAGAGAGAAAGAGAGAGAGGGGGGTCCCAGACGGCACGACACATGCACGTTATGAGTGTAATTTTATCACCATAGATTTCACTGTGTAGGCTAGTTTATGAATGGAACACATTGATAAAGGTCCCCCCTGCTGCGAATGACAGTGTGAAGGCAAACCGCAGCAAATTAAATATGCAAGAATCCCAAATTCTCCGCCCATACACATTGAGTCTACCAAAGTATTAGGTGAGAATGTGACCTATTATTACCAGATACACATAAAGAGCTATAGCCCTGAATGACAAATGAAACCACATTTGGTTCCATCTGTACTACACTCTCACAGTTATGGGAGTCAAGTAAAGGTTTTGTTTGTTTGTTTCAGGAGGCGCACAGGGAGAGAAGGACAAGGCACTGCATTGTCCCCAGTCACCAGTCACCTCTATGGGGAGAGAGGGACACTGCATTGTCCCCAGTCACCAGTCACCTCTATGGGGAGAGAGGGACACTGCATTGTCCCCAGTCACCAGTCACCTCTATGGGGAGAGAGGGACACTGCATTGTCCCCAGTCACCAGTCACCTCTATGGGGAGAGAGGGACACTGCACTTGGCCCCAGTCACCAGTCACCTCTCCAACAAAATACACACAAAAAAAAGAAGAAATTAAAAAACAATTAACCTGAACATTTTGGAAAATATTACAGTACTTAATTTTCTTAGTTCTGTAATAGTTTTAAACTGAATACCAAAAGCAATGATGCAAATTGAGGGGCAGCTTCTCTCTCTCTCATTTTGTGGCTAAGGAAGGAGACACCCTTTTTCTATCTATGGAAAATGAGTCTCACTCTTATTTCTTTTGTTTGAAAGATTTTTAGTTTGATTTGATTTGAATTGCTGGATTCCTCCACCCCATCATGTTATCATGGATGTGTGGTATTCTCAATAAAGGGATGATCAAAGATAACACCTGTTTGATTTGTTTGTGTCCTTAGTTTTAAATTGTCACATGGGCGACGCCGCATTTTTAGAGCATGCTTATTTCTTTTAATTCTCACATTTTTATCCCAGGATTTTTGCAACACCCAGTGTCAATTATCTACACTACACTTCCTCTGCCAAACTGGGGAGGGCAGCAGACTCACCTCATGCTTCCCTCTTTGCATGAGGAGTCCAAGCTGCTTCCTTTCACCTGGCGGGAGAGTTTCCCCGGCCGGACGTGGAGCGTGGAAGGAACACGTTATTTCCGACCAGTTCCTTTCCCCTCCATCAGGTGCCCCTGATGGAGGGGAGACGAAGACAGCCTCCACGTGGCCTCCCCCGCAAGTAGCTAAAGAGTAGTTGCAAGGTTGCATGCCCTTAAGCGAAACAAATGTCTTTACAACGTTCACCGACCACAGCCCCAGAGCTAGCGCTCCTCCAGCTCAACGTCGAAGGTCTCACCACTGCCAAGATCAACATCCTTGAGCAAATAGTCAGCAAAAACAACGTGACAGTGATCACCCTGCAGGAGACCCACCAGGAGAACAAGAACATCCTGATGGTCCCTGGGTACACCTTGGCCGGCCACATCGCCAGTAAACATCATGGCATGGCCACATTTGTCCGCAAAGACATGGCCTGGTCAGCCGCCGGACAGTCTCCAGAGGGCGCAGAGATAGAATGGATTAACACGAAAGTGCAAGACACTACCATCATCAATATCTACAAACCACCACCCAGCAGATTGGTGCCCTCGTCCCTGCCAGATGTCCCTGCCCCTGCTGTGTACGCTGGTGACTTCAATAGCCACCATACAGACTGGGGTTACAGCAGCTCCAACGCTGATGGTGACTTCCTGGTAGACTGGGCCTCTACTGTCGATGCTTCACTCCTATATGACCCAAAGGAGCCACGCACATTCTACTCTGCACGATGGAACAGCACCACCAATCCAGACCTGGCATTCGCAAAATGGCACAACAACCAGTCTCTCCCTGTAAGACGCATCCTGGACATGTTTCCCCGGTCTCACCACCGACCGTCGCTCATCACCATCCCATCTTTGGTCCAGCCTGTGCAAGGGAGGGATGTCAAGAGGTGGAACTTTCGGAAAGCGAACTGGGCAGGCTTCACTAAACAAGTGAACAAGGCAGTCACTGCTCTACCACACCCGTGTTCCAACAAACTGAACGATGCCTACGAAGCGTACTGCAATATGCTGCTTTCCGCCGCCAAGAACAACATCCCTCGCGGTGTGCGTAAAGCCTATGTTCCCTGCTGGGATGCCGAATGTGAACACCTACTTCGCTCCCACGCTGAAGCACAAACCAGCGAAGACAGGGACGAAGCAGCAGACCAACTATTTCTCAGGTTAAACGAGAAACGCAGGCAACGTTGGACTGAGACAGTGGAGTCAATTGACTTTACACACTCCAGTCGACGGGGGTGGCAGACCCTGAACAAGCTGACTGGAAGGTCAACACCTCCTGCACAGTGCCCCATCACTGCAAACTCCATCGCGTCGCTCCTGCTGAGCAATGGCCGCTTCCCCAACGCAGACAAGGACTTTACTCGAACAACATCAGCAAGAGTCCACGAGCTGCTCAGGGCCCCAGGGTGCGATTCCAACCTATCCATCAACTTCACCACGCAAGAAATAGATCTGGCCATAAAACGTCTCAAGACTGGTAAGGCACCAGGCATAGACGACATCCACCCGGAGTACATGAAACACCAGGGCAAGAAGGCAACTGACTGGCTCCGTTCCTTCCTCTCTGCATGCCTCCAATGCTCAAAGCTGCCCAAGATCTGGCGCCGTGCCAAGGTGATTGCCCTGCCGAAGCCAAACAAGCCGAGCGACGACCCAAAGGGATACCGGCCCATCTCCCTCCTGTGCGTACCCTTCAAGCTGCTGGAACGCCTCATCCTGGCACGCCTCACCCCAGTGATCGACCCCCAGCTCCCCAAAGAACAAGCTGGCTTCCGAAGCGGTATGTCAACAACAGACCAGGTGACCCTTCTGTGTCACGACATAGAAGACAGCTTCCAGGCAGGGGAGAAGGCTGGTGCCGTCTTTTTGGACCTCACAGCGGCCTACGACACTGTCTGGTTGCGTGGGCTACACATGAAGCTTCTGGAGACCATCCCAGACAAGCACTTGGTGAGCTTCATCATGGAGATGCTGAGCAACCGCAGCTTTCGGCTCCACACCAGCAACGGCCAAAGCAGTGGGGTGAGAAGGCTCAGGAACGGCGTCCCGCAGGGCTCGGTGCTGGCACCGATGTTATTCAACATCTACATCCACGACCTACCCCTAACAACATCAAGGAAGTACGGCTACGCAGATGACCTGGCAATTTTGCTCAGCAAAACAACCTGGGAAGCAATAGAGGAAGGCCTCTCTGAGGACATGAACATCCTGTCTTCATACCTGAAGGACTGGCGCCTGAAGCTCAGTGTTGAGAAGACTGTGGCAACAATGTTCCACCTCCACAACAGGGAAGCAACCCGTGAGATCAACATCATGGTTGACAACGCCCGGCTAGAGCACCAGTCCTCCCCGACATACCTTGGAGTGAAGCTCGACAGAACTCTGTCCTTTAAGCAACACCTGGACAGCGTCAAGGGAAAGACCACCGCCCGTGCAGCACTGATAAGGCGTCTAGCTGGCACGACATGGGGAGCGTCCACAAAGACGCTGCGCATCTCCACCGAGGCCCTGGTGTTCCCCACCGCTGAGTACTGTGCCCCAGTCTGGAGCCGTAGCCCTCACGTCCAAAAACTGGATGCTGCCCTCAACAGCGCCCTACGGACTGTCTCTGGATGCTTACGAGCCACTCCAACCAACCAACTGCCAGTCCTTGCTGGAATCGCCCCCGCAGAGGTCAGGCGAGAAGCAGCCACACTGGCCCTTGCTCGCAAGGCCCAGCTGAGCGAAGCCCACCTCCTCCACAAGGTCGTCACAGAGACACCACAGCGCATGCGTCTCAAGTCCCGGCGGCCCTTTGCCACACAGGCCCAGGAACTGCTCCGTACAACACCAGCCGACACCTCCAAGGATTCCTGGGTGAAGGCAAGATGGAGGGACCAGTGGAAGGCAGCAGAACCATCCAGGCTGCACCACTACATCGAGGATCCCACAGATGTTCCTGGCCAGCACCTCCCCCGCAAGGAGTGGACAACCCTCAACCGCCTGAGGACGGGGGTCGGACGCTTTGGTGCATCTATGCAGAAGTGGGGTCTCACAGACAGTGCCCACTGCGAATGTGGGGACCCATCACAGACTGTTGATCATGTGCTGACCAGCTGCCCTATATACCGGCCACCGAATGGTGACCGTGGGCTAATTGACCTAGACAATGAAACACTGGACTGGCTTGCTGCAACGGAGCTAAAGGTCTAAGGACATACGACAGAAGAAGAAGGTGCCCCAGCTGGCCAGGGGGAGGTAGTTTAGTTTAGGATTACTGCATGTTTCTTTGTGAGGGTACCTACCCTAGGGGACACGGGGAGAACGTGCAAACTCCACACAGACAGGCCCTTTGGCCAACCCGCCTCGGGTATGGGCACTGATGACGCGGAGGAGAGAACACGCCCCAGCGCGCACAGCTTCCCCAGCAGGAATCGACCCAGGACCTTCTAGCTGTGAGGGTGGCACTAACGACTGTGCCACCGTGTCCCCACGTGCTTATTTCAATGATCAATATTGAAAGCGTTCCAGCTTGGATCAATTGAACATAGTATGCTTGTCTTGACTTTAAAGGACCACTTCACCACTTTTCAACCTATCTTCATATAATAGGTCCTCACTAATAATCATGATAAAATGGCACGACTTTCTTCTACTCAGTCTGTGTCTCATAGGAGGGCTGTGGGCAGTTTAGAAACCGTCTTCCAGTGGCATCATCATTAGGCAGATTTTTTTTTTTATAACTATTCTTTTACAAAAATGTTTAGATTTTCATTATCGTGAGAACGATGGCTTCCATTTTCGCATTGCAACTTTTCAGGACTAGAAAGCCTGCAGTTTCTATTAGCTTGTATTCCCCATCAATGAGTAGAAAAGAATTGCGCCATTTTTTCATGATTATTAGTGAGGACCTAGTTCCTAGTATATGAAGATAGGTTGAAAAGTGGTGAAGTGGTCCTTTAACACAGGGGTTGGCAAGCGTTCTTGGCATGAAGTGCCGCCATGTTTTCATTTATTTGATAGTGTGCCATATCAACATTACATTTAATTATGTAATCATGTGCGGTAAATGCAATATTTCCAACAGTTTTTTGATTGTCCATGGGTTATAGGCCTATACATAACATAATATGTACATAACATTTAGAAATATTTTCACATTAGGATGTATGATCTGATCATTAGACTAGCAACAACCCACCTACGTATGTCCCAGACTCCCCACTGTCCCCACTCCCCAGTCAGTGTTAGGATTTTGAAGTATAGAATTGTGTGCACTGTGCAGGATGAAATGTAACACAAAATTGACATTCTTGACAATCATTTCATGCAGAGAAAGTCAGCGGCAAAAGATCTGCAAAGATGCGTTACCCTCATCTTCATCATGCTGTTTCTTGTCCTTCTCTTCCTGCGAATGCGTAGAAGTAGCCTCAAAGTCATTGCAAAGAAGTGTGGCCAATAGCCATCCAGCTAACCATGGAGCCTTCTTGGCATTGAGTCTCCACAATGCTCGGATAGATGTGGTCCTCCTTGAAGGTCTTAATGGCCTCTTCCTCTCGGGCTCCATTCGAGGCGCTCATGAAGGCCGTTTGTTGTACCTGTCAAAATGTACCGGTACCTGTTCCAGAACCAGGCCCAACCCAGGAGCCTTGGGAACATCAACCTTATCCTCACCCCAGCTCCGCTCCATCACGTACTCCTTTGCGTAGCCCTTGATCACAGCAATGACGAGGCCGATCATCTTGCGAATCTGATGCAGCATGAAGCTCTGGCCTCGTAAAAGAAACATATACACTGTATATGTTTCTTTTCCCTTTTTGCTTCCTTTATGATGAATTCCTGTTCTGTTCTTTGACTATATAGAAGTGTCTATTTGTAGTCTCTAAATGTTTTGATGAATTGAACATGGTGGACCCTCTTGTAAACAAGTGTAGGGGAGAACGGGGTAAGATGAACCACTTTTTGCTTAAGTTGTCCTGGAAGCTAGTGTGGTATAATTTGTAAGACACAGACCAGCTAATGATGCCTGGACATCACTAAATGTCATGTGCACATACACGCATGCACATGGATACATAAGTCCTGGTAATAGTGAAACATGATCAGGGTTGGGCACAGAACAGAAAGGCAAGCCAAGACAAAGGCCCATGGGTAATAAATAACTGGGGTCATTGTTAGGGGTTGAGACCCAAGGCAGTGGTCAGACCGTGGACTATCCTGATAGGCCGAGAGCCATATGAACACATGAACCCATGATAGATATAATGCCAGACAAAGAAAGGTCTGGGTCGGTCGTTCCTCCACTCTCTACCATGTAACTGGACATGCTCCCCGACGGCATGAGGCCGTCGGAACTATGCTGTTTGCTGTGCTGTCTACTCTGAAATAAACACCAAGGAACATCATCTCGTTGTCTGTCTGCCGTGCACATTTACTCTCCTGTATGGTATTTTAATATACAACAGATGGTGCCGAAACCCGACCTTCATGGTGTCTTTTTGGGCCAGTTAGGGGCAGAACCAGCGGTTTTTTATTCAGTCTAATTATTCAGTCTAATTCGTGAACGGGGAGTTTTTGTGGACGGCGACGAAGAATTTCCAGCGGACCCGACCGTGAGCTTGTCTACGCGGCGGGGATGATGACGACTAACACCGCGATGAGGAGTGTTGCGCAACGGGGACCGAGGCCGGCCGCCAGATGGGTGGACGGTGGGGCGGCCTGCGAGCGACAGCCAACATCTCGCCAGCGTGAGGACAGCGGTCGCGGGCGGCGAGCAGGGAGATGCAGCACGGCGCGGCGGGGCTTTCCATCATCCATGGCCGATTGGCCGAACTAAGCTGAGTGCCTTCGTGGACCTGATCAAGGGGTCTGTGATGAAGACGTTCCAGCCTTTTCTTTTCTCTTCGCGAGTGTTCCCAGCTCTGATGGTTCAGAGTTGGGAGGGGGGAGAGAAGAGATGATGACGACGACAGCGGCAGACAGCAGTGAACTTTTTCTCAACTTGGTTTTGGTGTGTTGACATTATAAGATATTCTATTATAGATATTGTTCTGTGTCATATGTGGAGTTGAAGTAATCTTGATAAAATAGCAGCTACGAATAGTTCAGTCTATTAACTACATTATATATTTCTTATATATGTGGGGCTGGAGTAATCTTGATAAAATAGCAACTACGAATAACTTCATATGATCAGTTGAGTGTCTGGACTAGGTTTATTTTTGATGACGACGACAGCGGCAGACAGCAGTGAACTTTTTCTCAACTTGTCCTGTCCAGCTGAACGGACATTTCAAAGCAACTAGAAAGAGCGGCATACAGAAGAAGTTAACTGTACTCATATCAGAAGCGAAGATGGACAATTCCTTCACTCTGATTACAAACTGTGCGTTGCGTTTGTTTTCAACATGAATTAATAGGCCTCATGTTGGTATGTTTGCCGTATAATTAGATAAATTGAGTCATAAGTAGCCTAATATGAGTCAATGAGGTATTTTCCTAAAGATATCAAGAGATATGTGTTATTATAGTTAAACTCTGGCGTTCAATGTTATTTCTTTTTATCTTTTATGGAATCACCACGGGTGGTTAATGGAATCACCGCGGGTGGTTATGGTCAGGATGAGTCCGAGGAAGTGACTCAGGGTATTCTGATATTGTGTCTATTTACTATGTACTGGCATTGGTATAGCAGAGTTTAGTGGTAAACATGTAGGTTATTGCATATCAAAAAGTGCTCTTGTAACAATGGAGCTGCAAGCGGCATGTCTTGTTTAAATGTCAGTTAACTGTACTACTCATTTCCATTATTCATTGTTTGAGATTACTTATTTGTCAGAATAGTGATTAAATTACAAGGCAATTGGCAGCCGAAAGTTTACAGTGTTTAAAGAGAGTTTGATTTTACTCTTTGTGGTTCTCTAGGGCTTAAAATGCGATTTTCTTATTTTTCTTTGTTTGTGCGCATAGATGACGTACGAGTTGAGAGTGGTCTTAATTGCTTTGTTGAAAGTGATGAGATATTGGTTTTCATGTGGATCTCGAGAAGAGAGGTCCATGTGATATGGTTCATTGTCCTGTAACATTTTTAGCCATAAGAGTTTGAAGTAACACGAAGAGAATTCTCCACTGATCCGAAATTGTATATCTACCCACTGTAATGAAAATCATTTATGGCAAGTAATCTTGAATGTCTGTGTTTGAAAACCATGTTGGGGAACTTCTTATACTGTAATGCTGTTATTTGTGGTGTCTTGAATCTGTAGTGTCCAGCTGAGGGTCAAGGGGGGTATAAGCAACAGTTATATGAATATGGACTATACATTTTGTATTCAACAGACTAAGTCTGTTGAAAGGGGGGAATGTGGTATAATTTGTAAGACACAGACCAGCTAATGATGCCTGGACATCACTAAATGTCATGTGCACATACACGCATGCACATGGATACATAAGTCCTGGTAATAGTGAAACATGATCAGGGTTGGGCACAGAACAGAAAGGCAAGCCAAGACAAAGGCCCATGGGTAATAAATAACTGGGGTCATTGTTAGGGGTTGAGACCCAAGGCAGTGGTCAGACCGTGGACTATCCTGATAGGCCGAGAGCCATATGAACACATGAACCCATGATAGATATAATGCCAGACAAAGAAAGGTCTGGGTCGGTCGTTCCTCCACTCTCTACCATGTAACTGGACATGCTCCCCGACGGCATGAGGCCGTCGGAACTATGCTGTTTGCTGTGCTGTCTACTCTGAAATAAACACCAAGGAACATCATCTCGTTGTCTGTCTGCCGTGCACATTTACTCTCCTGTATGGTATTTTAATATACAACACTAGGCAAAATTAGATGGCAGTCAAATCTAACGATCTACACATATTTCAGGATGTCCTCTTATCAATTGAAATGATGAGTAAGCAGCTATGACAAAGGGCCATGAAAATATGACCTTTTAAAAAAATACTGGTCATGTGGCTCAATATGCCCCAGGTAAGGGGTAGGTTGATCCAAAATTGAACCACATGATATTTTAAATGTAAAGAGCTTAAACTTGAACAGATAATGTATTCACTTATTGAAAATAATTTAATAACAGTTTTCCCCTTTGCAAACAGTCTTATTTATTTGTTTATTTATTATTTAAACAATATAAAGACAATTAAATAAAGTTTGTTTTTCAGAACCTTATAATATTTGCAATATTGTTAATACAATATAGCAAATTTGCAAACATTTGCAAACATCCAAATTAAAGGTCATTCAGTATAATTTGAGTAGCAAATACTGGTTCATCTTACCCACAGCCACCATTTAGGAAAACCATGACTAGAATAATACTTCAGACAATGTATTTGCTAAATTATTCATATGCTTCTATCCATTGGTAAACCACCAACATGTATGATATTACATTTTAGACCTGGGTAAATTCTGCTTTGTATAACAGTCATTTTACATGATATGTCGAAATTGTACTTTGATTGAAAAAAACAGTTTTTTTGTGTTTTCTACTTTCCCTATGTGCCCCCATGTGCTAACGAACTTTACAGCCAGGTGTACATGATGGATGCTTATTAGATTTAAGGTCACATGGCAACATGTTTTTTTGTTTTCTAGATAATAGAAAACGTGGGTATCTAGATACCCACGTTTTCCCCTAATGCTTAATTGGGTCGTCCACTCACAGTTAACAGTCTTTGTATTGAGTTTGTGCTTGAAATGTACTGTAATTCTGCAAACTGTTAATAAATATTTCAATCAAAACACTAAACACTGATATAAACACCATGAAACTCAGCTCAAACAGTAGGCCTATGTCGGTCTTTGGTTCCCTCTGGTGTCGACAGAAGGTACTGTAGGTCTACTGTATTGTTTACATCATTTACCTATGGCACCCAGTTAAACATAAATGAATGCAGAATTTGCTGTTATAGTGAAACTTCCTTAGAGAGACTTCCTTCAGATTTTACAGAGGCCAGTTTCGAATTGCAGCCATCCGTAGGTGCCCTTTGAGAGCGGTTTTGAAGGAGTCAAGGGATTCACATGTCTTAATGACTGTTGGTAGGGCGTTCCACATTTTGGTGGCATAGGAGCGAAAATAATTTAGACCCTTGTTTGTGCAGAATCTGGGTTGTATATGGTTTGTTGCACTCCCTCTGGTGTTGTGGGTATGGACTTCGTTTACATTAAGGAAGTATTTAGACAGGTACATGGGTATCTTGGTGGTGTATCGAATCTTGTGGACCAGACCCATTGCAAGATGCTGTACTCTGTCGTCGACCCTAAGCCATCCCAGCCTGTCAAAGTGGGCAGGGGTGAAGTGGGTTCGGGGGGTGAGGCCAAGTAGGAGCCTGACCAGTTTGTTTTGGGAGGTCTGGAGCCTTGTTTTAAGGGCCTTTGAGGTGCTGTGGTACCAAGAGGTGGATGCATAGTCAAAGAAACCTTGTACGAGGGCTCCTGTTAAGGTCTTCAAGGTGTTTTGGTTGACCAGTGAGGAGATCCTGTAAAGGAATCTTGTTCTTTGATTGACTTCTTTGATTACGTTGGTGGCCATTTTATCAACGGAAAGATTGGCCTCCAGGATGGAACTTTGGTAATTTGATCTTTTCGTGTGATAATATTGTCACCCACTCTAACCAAGAAGCCATCTGCCTTGCTGAGATTACTATTTGATCCGAAGAGAATGGATTCAGTTTTTCCCAGGTGTAAGGATAGTTTGTTATCAGCGAGCCAGGTGCAGATATTCTGATATAATTAGGCTAATGATAAACAGACACCGTTTCTGTCCCTAGTCTGGAGTATGGGTGGTACTGTGAAATGACTAAATTTAGTCATTTTAGAGTTCAATGTTAAAAGAGCTACATAACATAATTAATTTTATCATTATTATAGCTAAAATTCCATATAGCCTACATGTAACATGTACATGTAGCCGGCTGGAATTGAGCCTTTGGGGCCACCGTAGCTCGGGTCCAAAGTTCGTTTCTCAGGAAATGAAATGATACAGACTGCGACTGAACCCCCTGGCATTTTGGCAAAGGCGCGACTGAACCCACTGTTTATCATTGATCATGTTGAAATGTTGCTGAAACAATTTAATGTGTTCTTCGTTGTGAACTGAAACACTGTGTTCATTAACAAACTGTAAATAAGGTACCAACCGAAAAGAAAAAACTCTGTTTTTTTCCACCGCTGGGGGGGAGGGGGCGTGGCTGCATGAACCCCCTGCGGCTCCGTCTTATGAGCAAATTTAGAACTTCCGGTCTGAGAGCTAGCAGATTTAAGACATCCGGTTGCTTTCAGAATAAAATAAAATTAATTAATTCGTTAATTAAATAATTTTTACATTACATTATTAGTATTATTATTACATTACAGTTATTGTAAAGACACACATTATGTTTCTGTGTAAAAATAAGTAATTAAATAACATAAAAAAGTTATCTAAATGGATAAATGCTATTCACTGGAGTGCATGGACTTTATAAAGTGGACACTGGACAAAAGACGGCTCCGCGAGGCAACTATCTGGACATACCCACGCGTCCGGGGAGATGTCCTCTACCACCCCACAGTCTCCGCTAAGCGGGAGAGGTGTAAAATTCACAGCTGGAGCCCTTCTACTGGGGTCAATGCAAAAAAATGTACCGTTTCCGGACCCAGAATGGACACTGGACAAAGAGGCCTCCGCGAGGCAACTATCTGGACATACCCACGCGTCCGGGGAGATGTCCTCTACCACCCCACAGTCTCCGCTAAGCGGGAGAGGTGTAAAATTCAGAGCAGCAGACCTTCTATTGGGGTCAACACTCAAAAAAGTGCCGTTTCCAGACCCAGAATGGACACTGGACAAAGAGGCCTCCGCGAGGCAACTATCTGGACATACCCACGCGTCCGGGGAGATGTCCTCTACCACCCCACAGTCTCCGCTAAGCGGGAGAGGTGTAAAATTCAGAGCAGCAGACCTTCTATTGGGGTCAACACTCAAAAAAGTGCCGTTTCCAGACCCAGAATGGACACTGGACAAAGAGGCCTCCGCGAGGCAACTATCTGGACATACCCACGCGTCCGGGGAGATGTCCTCTACCACCCCACAGTCTCCGCTAAGCAGGAGAGGTGTAAAATTCACAGCAGCAGAGCTTCTACTGGGGTCAATGCAAAAAAATGTACCGTTTCCGGACCCAGAATGGACACTGGACAAAAGACGGCTCCGCGAGGCAACTATCTGGACATACCCACGCGTTCGGGAAGATGTCCTCTACCACCCCACAGTCTCCGCTAAGCGGGAGAGGTGTAAAATTCAGAGCAGCAGACCTTCTATTGGGGTCAACACTCAAAAAAGTGCCGTTTCCAGACCCAGAATGGACACTGGACAAAGAGGCCTCTGCGAGGCAACTATCTGGACATACCCACGCGTCCGGGGAGATGTCCTCTACCACCCCACAGTCTCCGCTAAGCGGGAGAGGTGTAAAATTCAGAGCAGCAGACCTTCTATTGGGGTCAACACTCAAAAAAGTGCCGTTTCCAGACCCAGAATGGACACTGGACAAAGAGGCCTCCGCGAGGCAACTATCTGGACATACCCACGCGTCCGGGGAGATGTCCTCTACCACCCCACAGTCTCCGCTAAGCGGGAGAGGTGTAAAATTCAGAGCAGCAGACCTTCTATTGGGGTCAACACTCAAAAAAGTGCCGTTTCCAGACCCAGAATGGACACTGGACAAAGAGGCCTCCGCGAGGCAACTATCTGGACATACCCACGCGACCCATTCTGGGTCCGGAAACGGTAATTTTTTTTGCATTGACCCCAGTAGAAGGGCTCCAGCTGTGAATTTTACACCTCTCCCGCTTAGCGGAGACTGGGGTGTGGTACAGGACATCTCCCTGAATGCGTGGGTATGTCCAGATAGTTGCCTCGCGGAGGCCTCTTTGTCCAGTGTCCATTCTGGGTCCGGAAACGGTACATTTTTTTGCATTGACCCCAGTAGAAGGGCTCCAGCTGTGAATTTTACACCTCTCCCGCTTAGCGGAGACTGGGGTGTGGTACAGGACATCTCCCTGAACGCGTGGGTATGTCCAGATAGTTGCCTCGCGGAGGCCTCTTTGTCCAGTGTCCATTCTGGGTCCGGAAACGGTACATTTTTTTGCATTGACCCCAGTAGAAGGGCTCCAGCTGTAAATTTTACACCTCTCCCGCTTAGCGGAGACTGGGGTGTGGTACAGGACATCTCCCCGAACGCGTGGGTATGTCCAGATAGTTGCCTCGCGGAGCCGTGTTTTGTCCAGTGTCCACTTTATAAAGTCCATGCACTCCAGTGATGAGCATTTATGCATTTAGATAACTTTATTATTACTATTATTATTATTTAATTACTTATTTTTACACAGAAACATAATGTGTGTCTTCTAGCATCATATAGCATCATTTAAATGCTTAATTTGTAGTTTTAATGTGCAAATGAAACTTTTTTTCATACTCTAGAGGGTACTCTTATTTTGAAGAGATCGTCCACCGGAAGTCTTAAATCTGTTCATTAGATCTGTTCACTAGACGCTGCCACCCCCGGCTGTAAAGAACTTTCCGCCACTATTACTGCTGCTATAAAATACCCAGTTTAAACCATCAGCTGCTCAGACTGAGGAAAATGGGTCTACGTGAGTAGCTACAACGGCTGCAATTATACCTGACCTTATTTAGATCGAATGTGTCTTTATATAACATATAATTTTGATAGACCATTGTTGTTTTTGTCTAGCTCAGTTTTACCATAGTCCATTACCGTAGTAACCTGACGCTGCCAGATCCAAGAAGCTTGCTACACAAGTTTGTTTCAGTTGGGGAACATGGTTACCCAATACCGCCCCCAGCTATTACCGTAGTCCACCACATAATATTGTACTGCTATTTCAGTCATCATTTGTATTATCTTTGTTCATCATCCTGTATTTATATTCTATATGTGTATTCATTTCAGCTGTATTAGTTAGCAGCATATAGGCCAGGCCTATATCCTAGAGAAGATTTCAATCTCTGGCCTTTCACCTTTAACCTCCAAGGAGGTAGGCTACAGACAGAAAACCAGATATCAAAACGCGTTCGTTTTGCATGATTATTTCCATAAACTTGTGCCAACCTCCGGAATAAATACACAGCAAAAGTGTTATAATTCTCTATACGTTTTAATAATCAAAGCCCTAATAACTAGTGTACATTTATGTTTGGTCCTATGTCTACAACAATATAAATTGAGCCTAATACAATAGTAAATTAATCAAATATGGATATGGACAAATGTTACCGACAGAAGTCAACGAATTAGCCACTGGTAGACCTCTGCGGACTCCCCAATCAGAATAGTTCATTTCTTCAGGGGGTGCTCTTGGCCATCCTCCCTCTTTGAAGTGTCGAGTTGGACCTCTCTTCCGGACTCTGCTCCCTGGGTGTGCAACTGTATGTGATGTGTTCAATTAAATTTGCCAGTCATTATGAGATCATCTTTATGTGAGCTTTCTTAAATGTGCCTGTAAGCGCCATTTGAGTCACCTAACTGTGGCCAATGATGTCCACTGAGGGGTGTGGTCAATGTGAAGGTTGGAAGGGTATTTAATCTGATCTCAATCAAGCAGCAGGTGTTGCTGACAAGAGGCAAACAGTTTTCAGACTGTGTTTAGGAGGCTGTTTGTATCATTTACGTTTATTGCATTTATTTATATGTATGCTGTAGTGACTAGGCCTGCAGAAACAGATAATAAATCCTCATTATACCAACTCTACGCACATGTTTGGACATCACTTCCTGGAGCACACGTCTTAACTACAACCCCACTGTCGGCAACCAGTAGTGCCACAAATTTAGGATTTGGGCGTTTTGGGGACCAGAGAGAGAGGGAGAGGGAGAGGGAGAGAGAGCGCACACGTGTCACGTGTGGAAGACTGGGAGAAAGATGTGTCTGTGTACTTTAAATCTATAGTATATAATGAATTACTAATTCCATGATTTTAGCTTTAGTGAGGCCTGGTCAATATGTATTAGTTGTCCTATATGAATACATATAATTTTCTCATTATGATTACCTGTTTATTCCCTATATATAAGGTAAATACTTTAATAATAGCTTGATGGTAAATATACCTAATACATTATATAGTGGTATTTATACCCTAAATATTTTAATAATTTCCTCCAATCCACACCTTTAATACCTAATATAGTTATTAGATCGAAAAGACTTGACAGGATGTTGTGGATGAAGTTTCACGTTCCAGTTTATGTAAGGGGAAAACAGGAAAAAGGCAATATGAACATATTTTAGGTATCATTGGTCTTAAGAGGTGTCTCTCGGCTGGTCTGCTAGTATAGCTCGTATCTCGTATGGTGTAACGAGTACAACAAAACTAAAGGGAGCGGCTCCTTAACCAGATATGCGGCGCTAGTATCAAATGCATTATGGGAAATGCCGTTCCAGCAAAACCCCGTAAATGAATATAGCAACAGAAAACAGCAACCGGTATTCTAAATCAATTAAATCCTTTTAACTCCCAACTGGTTCTTTTTAAACTGTAAATAATAATACTATTTTTGTAAACGGCTTTTTAAACATTATGAAATGAAATGTGAAATATGAATAACTATATTCCAAATAGTTATAGAGTGGGTTGGGATGGTTTTGTTTGGACTGGATGGCTTCCAGCTTTCTCCTCCTCATCGTCTCCCCCACAACCACTTTCAGATTCTCCAGTCCACTCCAGATAATACTTCCCACTACAAAGCTATAGCCTTCTTCACCTGCTTGCCGCTAAACTTGTCATTACTTTTATCATGCATAGGATCATGTATAAAGTTTTTTTTTTTCTCTTACTTTCTAGTCACAACAGGAATAGCTGTTGCAGTTGGTGCAACAAGTAAGTTTTTTTAATTTAGGTTTATCGCATTTTGATATGGACATATCTTAAAATATCAAACATATTGAACAATGTTATCCTCAATTTCTGCATTATTTATAGCCCGATGCATGCTTTGCTTATTCCAGTAGCCTATAGCCTATACCCAAACATTACAAAATGTAATTCTGTTTTCTATTCATTTTAAGGTGGCGTTCTCTTGGCCCCTATTGCACTGTGGGCTATTGGTTTCGGTGGAGTTGGAATAGCGGCGGGATCCACTGCTGCGTCGATGATGTCAGCAGCTGCCATCGCAAATGGAGGAGCAGTGGCCGCAGGGTCTACAGTCGCAGTTCTAACGTCAACAGGTTATTCTTTTTTTAATGTTATTTAATTTATCCTTACCTTACAACAAATCAGGCTGAAAAGTTAAAACAGATGAAAGAGTTACATACATACTGTAAACTTTAATACGAGTTCAAATTCATCAAGAGTTCAAGTTAGGACACAAAGTCCAGTGACCTTCTGATTTATATAGATTTCTGAAAATATTTATTAAAAAAAAAATTAAGCCCGGAACCGAGCTATCTAGGGTCCTTATTTGTGAATCATGAACATAAAACATTGTATTCGCAGTTCTAACGTGAACAGGTGATTATTTTTGGTTAATTTAACCATATACCTTACAACAAAACATTTAATTATGTGTCAATATGTTTTGACACAGAATCAAACGCTTTATTGTCAAAATATCGTGAATCTGAATGTCATTGCATCGGCAGAATCAGAATCGCAACCAGGACCCATATGTTCATCTGTTGAGAATATACTAACAAAGCGGTATGTCATGTTCTCCTAGGTATGGCTGGTATGGGTGCAGCAGGGACTGCAGCTGCCGCCGGCGCTGGAGGAGCTGTGGCTGGGTTGATTGCCCGACTGTTCAAGAGGTAGAGCATAGACCCGTTGGTGAACCTGGCCATGAAGCAACGATCTCTCCACAAAGGAACATTCAAGGATAGTACTCTCGTATACTTAATATATGGGATGTAAGTTAACAATAGAACAAATGTTTGAATCTGGAATCTGAATTTTCATTTCATTTACCATTTGGTTTTCACTATTAAAAGTCAACTGATGAGGAGTGTTCATGTAATGAGTTGACTATATGTTCAGTATGCCAGGGATAGGCGACCTAAGGCACGGGTGCCAACATTGGCACAGGGGGAGGGTGATCACTGGCACACAAGTGTACGTTTTTCTTGTAAATAAATAAGTTTAGTCAGCTAAATTAAGGCCACTCACATCTACAAATTACATCCTGCTTCCTGCACATAATTGTACACATTCATTCAAACTCATGACATGACTGGGGAGGGATTCTGGGAGATGTGGGTGGGTTATTACTTGCGCAAGCAGAGCGCTCAAGTACTGTAATCGGCTGGGTATGAGCCTGGGTTACACTTGAACTTCCATGCGGAAGTTCAACCTGGAAATGACGCAAAAGACCCCTATTGTGTGTTTATGATTGTCTATTGCTGTTGTTATTTCATCGTTTATTTTCATGAGTGCCAGAGCTGTGGACCGATTGGTCCGAAAGCCATACTGACTCTCACTCAGTAAGTTGTTCTTTTCAATAAATGAATCCAATCTTTGTCCATACAGTTTTTCAAGCACTTTCGAAAACTGGGAAAGCAGCGACACTGGTCTATAATTAGTAAAATCATGTTTATTTCCTGTTTTAAAAAGTGGTATAACCTTTGCCATTTTCATCCTGTCGGGGAAAACTCCTGTACTAAAAGAAAGATTACAGATATAACTAAGAGGTTTAATTATACAGTCAATAGTCTTCTTCACAATGATCATATCTATCCCATCACAATCGGTTGATGTTTTGTTCTTTGATTTAGCTACAATTGAATTAATTTCATTTTCACTCACTTCTCCCAGAAACATGGACTGAATTATTCTACTTCCCCCTTCATCATTTTCATTTTCCCCAGCATGTTGTGGAATGGAATTGGCCAGGCTTGGCCCTACATTAACAAAAAAAGAATTGAATTCATTCACCACTTCATTTATATTTTCTATCACTCTCTTGTCATTAGTAAAATAAGTGGGCAATTCTGTGGATGTATTTTTATTCCCTATTACCTGATTTAATATTTTCCAAGTACCTTTAAGATTATTTTTGTTTTCTTCTAACCTTTTGTTATAGTATTCTTTCTTTGCTTGTCTCATTATGATTACCAGTTTATTTTTATACACCTTGTATTTATTTTCAGCCGTCTTTGTCCTGAATTTCATAAAATCTCTATAAAGTTTGTTTTTCTTTTTGCATGCATTTTGTAAACCTTTTGTTAACCAGGGCTTGTTATTGTACCTATTCTTATTTCTGCATTGTGTTAATGGGCACCGTTTATTATAATGGAATAGAAAATGATTCAGAAATGACTCATATGCATCATTTATCCCTTCTGCATACACTCCTTTCCATTCTTCATTTAATAGGTCATTTCTTAATTTATTTATTGATTCCTCCGTTCTTATTCTAATATATTTGTGACAATTTTCCTCTCTCCTACTCTTTATTTGACTGTTGAATGTTACAAATACTGGCAAATGATCGCTTATGTCATTTATTATTAACCCACTCTTAATATCATCCTTTAATACATTGATAAATATGTTGTCAATCAGCGTTGCGCTGGTTGTTGTAATTCGACTGGGCTTGGTAATTAAGGGGTAGAACCCTCTACTATATAATGTGTCCAGAAAATCTGATGTTGCTTTATGATTCAGTACCCTGATTAGATCTATGTTGGTATCTCCACAAATTAGACATGTCTTATTTTCATTTAATCCATTCATTAGTTCTTCTAGTCTTTCTTTGAACATTTCTACATTAGACCCAGGTGTTCTGTAAACACACATGACAACAATATTTTTCATCCCTTCTAATTCTATTTCCACTGATAAACATTCCATTAAATCATCAATTATAGTTGTCATATCTTCAACCCTTGTACACCTTAGGTCACGATCAACAAATAAGGCTACACCCCCACCTCTCCTGTTAGTCCTATTGGCGTAAAATAATTCATAGCCCTCCAAATTAAAATCAACCAGACCTTTCTTTTCGTTCAACCATGTCTCAGATAAAGCAATTACCTTAAATTTTGTCTTGAATGTATTTAAAAAGTCCCTGATATCTGAAAAGTTTGCATACATGCTTCTAGAATTAAAGTGAATAAGTGAAAAAGAATTGGCAAGTTCAACATCATCCCTGACTTGGTCTTCAGTATAGTATTTGCACGTGTTCCCAATATAATTGAATACATGACTCTCCGGGTCAACACCATCTAAATCATACATATTATGTTCCATTTCGGGTCCCTTTAGTATTTGGTTCTCATCTAGTAGATCAGTAACTAACTTAGCCATTGGTAAGTCCAGCCCAAATTCTTAAACAAACTATAAGCAGATTCATGTTTCGTTTTTTTTATTATTTTTAGATGCTCTCATTTTAAAAATTATACCTTTGTCTGGCTTGTCGTACCCTTCATGGAACCTTGCCCTCCCTCCCCCCTCTCCCTCCCACCTCCCCCCACCCTCAAACCCCAGAAAGGAAATAAATAAAAAGGTAAACATAACATATAAATCCCTTCTTTTCATCCTCCTTTTGTCTCCCTCGTCCCATTGCTCGATTCGCATATCTCTTAGAGCAAGCATAGGTCCCCCTCCTCTACCCCCCCTAAAACCTATCTGAAATCAAGAAAAGATTCACAATACAATAAGAGGCTCAGAGTCAGATTCAACATAAACTTAAAGTGTCTTTTATTAAATTGTTAGGGAAAGGGGAAAACGGGGCAAAACGTCAACATAGGGTTCCTCCTGTCAGGGGCTTGGGCTTCTATTCACATGCAGTCCTGTGGGCAGAGCAGAGAGAGAGAGCTATAGTGACTACTTTATTCAGTTGGGGGAGAGTGCTGTAGGCTCTCCCTTGTGTTCAGTCGGCCTAGGAGGGAGGGAGAGAGAACGAGACCAGGTGAGCCACAATACACGCACAGCACATATACAGTGAGGGGAAAAGGGGGGGGGGATTCAGATTTAACGGGGGCCAGTGATGACCACGGATATATGCTCTAAACGTATTTTTCATTTCCCTACGTCTTTAATCATTTTCCTTTCTTCCTGTATGTACTATCAGTGCCAATGCGTGCGTGCGAGAGAATGGGTTTTTGGATATTTTAGATATACAAATTGAGTTGGCTGCCACTTCAATGTCAACCAACAGAGGGCACTGAAAGACCATTAATGTGGGGCCACATTAACCAGAGAGGCTGTGTGGGTCCACTGCTCTACATTCAGGGGTCGGCAACCGTTTTAACCTGAAGTGCCATGTTTTTAAGCAGTGCAAACCACTTCCTTAAGTGACTATGTGTGTGTGGGTAGCTTGGGTAGCTGGCTGGCTGGGTATGTGTGAGCACGAAAACATGGTTGTTTTTCACCACTTGTGCACCACTTGTAACACACATGCACATATTAACTGTATATAATGTGATTTCAGGTGTGCCAGTACAGTACAGTACAGTACAGTACAGTACAGTACAGTACAGTACAGTACAGTACAGTACAGTACAGTACAGTACAGTACAGTACAGTAGAGGGACCCCCACACGGTAACTGTCATTTCTCAACTGTTCCGGACGCGGGGCGGCTCGCCGGAATCGGGCCGGCACCCTGGGTGCGTTCCTGTGGGTCTGGACCTCCCCCCCTGGGGACCCCCACACGGAGTTGCACCACTTACTTCACACGGTTGTGATTTTTTTTATTTTCTTGGTTGTCTGCGTGCCAAACAAATGTTAAGTTTAGTTATACGAAACCACATCAACATAATACATCTCCAACTGATTCCGATTGTCCAAATTCAGAACATAAACATGTTTCTTTCACACCCCAAAGGTGATGACCTCATCACATTTGTGACGGCTACCCCCTTTTTTAAACTAGTTCCTCGCCACTTGCATGCTTGAATACTTTATTCTCAGATACACACGCAGGTCTCTTACCTAACAGCAACTAAAGAAACACATGATGAATACAAAAGAAAGGACACCCCTGTAACCCCTGTTAACAGTGAAACCTCTAAAATACTGCGGCCTGGGCTACATTTGTGCAAAATGTGGCGCTTTTAGACGAATTAGCGTGAAATATCCCCCTAAGCTCCTCCACTATAACGCAGACTCTCCAGTGATTAATTTTGTCGAGAACCACTTTGTCCTTTTCATGATTACAACATCCTATTTGGCTCCAACAAAAGGAATGTCATACATAAATTCCCAATGCCACACAACACAATCTTATCGCAACGTGCCATGGAAACCATCTTTCTGGGCTCTCTCTCTCTCTCTCTCAGAGCCACAGGAGCTTATATAGGTAAACGTTGTTGGGGGCTGTTGAACAATTAAATAATGCAATAAAGCAGTGGTTCCCAAAGTGGGGTCCGTGGTCCCCCAGCAGGGGTCCTTGAGGGAGTTCCAGGGGGTCCCCAGCTAAATGAGTTTGGAACCAAATGGGTCAGAGTGTACAAATGGAACCAAATGAACCCTAACGGGTCAATTTGCTTCCATTTGTACACTCTCAGAGTTAAATTGACATTGATTTTTACAATAAAGTGAGGGTCCCAGAGATAGAAATGCTATTAAATGGGGGGGTCCGTAGACCAAAATGGGGGTTGACAATCACTGCTAGAGCCGTGATTATGGCTTATGGGGATCCCTGGCATATGTTTTCAAATGGGGGTCCGCGGGCTGAATGAGTGTCAATTTGGGGGTCCTTGGTCAACCGGGTTGAGCAAGCTCTTCATGGTAAATGGTGCATTTATATATAGCGCCTTACATGGATTATGCAGTACATATTTACATTCACCCGTTCACACACACACACACACACACACACACACACACACACACACACACACACACACTCATACACCGATGGCAGCAGAAACCATGCAAGGCACCAACCAGCACATCAGGAGCAATTATGGGGTTCAGTGTCTTGTTCAAGGACACTTTGACACTAACTCTGGGGGAGCCCGAGTTCGAACTGGTATAACCTTGTGGTTGCCGTCCAGCCACTCTACCCCTGAGCCACTGCCGCAGTGGTTCCCAAACTTTTTCAGATTTCGAGAATGAGGGTTGAGTCAACCCTCATTCTCAAAATCTGAATATTTCAACCCCCGGCAGCATAGATAATAGATATTGCACTGACTGTGTCATGATTTGATGGACTGATGATACACAGAGTACTATAAAAAAGAAACAAAGTCATGAGCTGTCGCTCATTTTGAGTTGGATGATAATACACTGAATGTTCCGAGATAAGGGCCAAGGACGACAGTCAATTTAAATGCATAAAAGATGCCTTCTATTAAGGCTAACTCAGCATTCCCTCAGTTTCCCCTCAAAATATCCTTAATTAACGTTCTCAGCAAGACATGCAGTACAAATATAGAAAACTCCTCACTTTTCTCTCCATGTTTGTAGATTAATCATAATCTGTCATAATATAAACACTGCTGGTTTTACATTCAATCCTGAGTGTTATTTCACTTCCCAGTTCCTGTTTGACAGAGTTTAGCTATACACTACACATTGCAGTGCAATAATCTATACATCAAATTCAACTGTGTGATTTGTTCCATCTGAGATAATGGGTCTGTAATGGAGAGATTCTGTAGGTGTGTAGACATGGGCAACTGGCGGCCCGGGGGCCACATGCGGCCCTCACCATCACTTAATGCGGCCCGCAGGTTAATATCCGAACATTGATATAGTCTTGATTTCAGCTAATTACTACTAGTATTCAAATGTTATTGTCTTTTTTATGTCCAATGTATTTGTATTTAATTCATAAAGTTAACATAATTATAACTAAATGGATTTTAAATGAAATGAAAATGTAACTTTTTCAGGATTCCAATTAAAAAATAGCAAAGAATTATTCAGGTTTTCAATTCAAATATAGCAAAAAATAGCTGATCTAACAAGCTCAAAAGAGTCAAAACAAGTGTGTGTCGCATGCAGTGCGACGCGTTTTGAGCTTGTAGATCTGCTACTTTTGCTATGACAGTAATATGCACTGTGGCCCCTCTGGAGTGAGCTTGGAATTATAGTGGCCCTCTCCATCGTCAAAGTTGCCCTAAGTCATTCTCCACTCTCTCTCCGTGTTTACGGACGGTATAGGAAATACCCTGATCAAACACGCTTCCTTTTGGAAACAGAGAGGGCAGAGAAACGGCCATTAAAAATGAATTATTTATCACCAAATATAAAATTGGTTTCAGAGGGTGTTCATGTGAACCACTGTGTGCGCATGTGAATGAAATGAGAAAAGAAATGGCATCTACAACTGCTTCAAAAGATTAGAACTATGAATGATAATGAAAGCACATTTATATTATTCTGTCTTTCAAACAGTATAATCAACAGAGTCAAGACTCTGACTGAATTTGCCCTCCATGAGGCGGTTTAGAGTCCCTGAATGTAAGACAAACAGGCTAAAGAATTATTTTGTACACCAGTCTGTTCTGCTTTTAAACCAAAAGAGGATATGTTCTATTGTTCTTGATCCTGTCTGCTTCGGTAATTTGTGTCCTGGCTTTAATGTATCCTTTGTATGTATGTATTGTGTATATCTTGTCTGTATCTTGAACGGTGACGTCATGGACGCAAAACAAATGTCAGTGCAAGCTGACAATAAAGTTGTATCGTATCGTATTGTATCGTAAGTGCACATCAGTTTGTCCCTTACAGAATAACTCTGTTTTGCTTTGCTTTATACTGTAAAGGTAATTTATCCAAATGTTTGTCATGTACTGTAGCCCATACCTATAGCTCATAGGCCACAGCTGTGGATTTACGACATAGAAATCTTTCTGAAGACTCTGGGAGGTACAAATACAACCAAATTGACCTGGACTGAAGGTTGGAGGGTTCAAATGGATAGTGCGGTGAAGAGGGACAGTATTATACCTTCTAATCTAAGCACAATAGGGGGCGGAGAGGTGCCTCCCATAAATTATGAGTACAGAACCCATTAGCGGTTATGTAAATGCCATGATGTGGACACCAGATGTTTCGAACGTCGTCTTACTGAGAGAGACATTAACAGTGTGTGCTGATGACAGCTCAGAGAAGTTCATTATAGACGGATGTCATGGCCAGGGGTTCTCATTGAGAAAGAACCCTTGTGCACAGTTGCACAATTTGTAGTAAACATAATCACTCGGGTAACTCAGTCAGACACTATACATGTGAGCACAGTTGATTTGACTTCAACCATATAGTTTGAGTCCTCTGTAGAACACGTTACCATTCGTCGCTATAGTTTTAGAACCGTATAGCAAGGAGTTCCAAAGGTTTGGCCCCTTTACTGAGAAGGCAGACTGTCTGAATGAGTTGTTACACCTGGGAACAATAAAGTTACCACTTGTTGAGGCTCGCGTAGTTGCTCCCTCTACCAGTTCTCGGGGGTCTATCAACCAGTCCAGAGAACAAAGGTGAAACGTGTTACATTGATACAGTATGTCACGAGGAAATCACATTGTATCTGTTTCCCAATATTACAGAATAACTTTATACCACTTGAATCCCAGCATCCCTATAGAGGTACTATAGGCATGTGACATCATCATACCGGACATGTGGGAACGCCTACTGAATGGCAAAAAAACATCCAAACAGAAAAAGTCCCATCATTAAACAACGTTAAGCGACGTTAAATTCACTTTGCCTCTCACTTTTTATGCATGCGCATATATACCCTCTATTCTGGTGGGAATAGTCGCCGAAAATAGCTGATCTACAAGCTTACAACGTGCCACAACTTTGATTTGTTACTGTAAGTATGTTTTGATGTCTTCCGCAAACTTTGAATAGGCTGTTAAACGTAGTATTTTTAATATTGTTGTATTGCTACTTTTAATCAAGTAGGGAAAAGAGTACTATACTTCCACTACTGCTGGGGATCCAAGTGTCATTTTATGCAGCAATAGCATAGCAGTGAGAATGAAACACAGGAGTTCCAGATAACCACAGTCAAAGTCGTATACGATTTGTCACACACGTTACCGCAGTGAAATTTGTTCTCCGCATTTGACCCATCTCTTGGAGCGGTGAGCTGCAGCCGTGCCGCGCTCGGGAATCATTTGATTAGTTGATTTGACCCCCCTGCAATCAAACCCTTTTGATGCTGAGTGGTTATCACCTTACGGGTTCATGTTATGCTCTCAAGAGTTAAAGATCTGCATTACTTCATAGATTTAGTGTAAGGCTACACAATTAGAGAAAGTCGAAGAATTGCCATTTTATATCAACGTTTGCCTTACCTCTCCTAATGGTATACCAACCTCAATACAGCGTGGGACAACATTTTATCCGACGACAACTAAATATTCTACATTTTGGGTCTGAAAGGCTAAATGTCGTCAAGTGGTGGTTCCGTGGCTCAAATGAGGAACAAATAATCGGCCTTGATGTGAAAATGGTTGGAAACCACTGGACTATAACCCATTAGGCATGTGCTCTTATCGCAGTGAACAGGTGGATGCAAATATACACTTATAGGATTAGGGCTGGGTGGCTGGGCCATATATGGATAATGTATAATATTGTGATATGAGGCTATTACGGTAGGCCTATGCATGAGGCAACTGGCGGCTCGGGGGCCACATGCGGCCCTCACCATCACTTAATGTGGCCCTCAGGTTAATATCAGAATACTATTGATTCCAGCTGTTATTATTCCAAACGCGCTTTAATTAGGCTATAGTCTAAATGACTATATTATAGTAGCTGAATTACTAGTATTTTAATTGTATTGTCTTTTTTATGTTCAATGCATTTGTATTCAAATTCATAAAGTTAACATAAGTATAAATGCATTTGAAATAAAATAATAATGTTACTTTTCAGGATTCCAATTCAAACAGCAAAAAAATATAGCACAAATAGCTGAACTAAGCTCAAAGCGTGTCGCATGCAGTGCAACATGTTTTGCGCTTGTAGATCGGCTATTTTTGCTACGACAGTAGCTACGACAGTGGCCCTCTGGAGTGAGTGTGGAATATTGGCCCTCTGCCCCTCTCCATCGTCAAAGTTGCCCACCCCTGGCCTATATCATCTGATTGTTGGATATGGTGATATTGTGAATATCCTATATGGCATAATTGTCGTCTTATCCTGGTTTATACGTTTAAACCGGCGCCAGCATTGGAACAAAGATCACTGGCACAATACTGACTGAGAGAGAGGATTTTTTTTTTTTTACATTTGTAGGCTATGTAAATTACATCCTGAACATAATTCAACATTAATTAAAACTCTGAACTCTGGGAGGAGTGGGAGATAGGTGGGTTATAGTGTTATAGGTTATATTCGTGGACAATTTAAATGTATGTTGACATGGATAGCACACCGCACTATCAATTCTGGAATGTAAAAACATGGCACTTTCAATTTACAAAAGGTAGCAGACATACACCTGCCCTGCATTACAGTATAAGGGGTGTGTATTTACTATTTGGCTGAACTCACCTGAGTGATGATGAATTGAAAATGGTGGGCCCTACAGGCCCCTATACTGTAAACAAGTGTAATGCTTTATGGTGTCGTCCACTCACAGTTATTTTTTTTTGTATTGAGTTGTGCTTGAAATGTACTGTAATTCTGCAACTTGTTAATAAATATATCAATCAATCAGTGACTGTTCTAGCTAAGTTCTATTGCTTTGTTTAAGCCAGTCATCATTATACAGTCATTACTGATGGATATTTATAGCATATATATATATATATATATATATATATATATATATATATAGGCCTATATATTCAGTATTTAGTGAAACAATAGTAACCTTCTCAATAAATCCACGTGACATATTGAGGTATTACAATATGAAAGTAAACAAATAATAAATAAGTAAAATAAATAAAAGAAAAGGGTGGAAAAAAAAGAAAATACTTCTCCCAGCCGGCAGAGCTGCTCAAATGATCGTGTCGTACTGAATGTGAATGGAATGGACCAGGCAGGCAGTAATACTAGTATAAGCACCGCCCGCCTGAGAGGACACACACTAGCTCTGCTGCGGGCTCGCGTGATCCTCTCACTAAAAAAAAACAACACGCACGCGTCAACGTTACATTATCCGGTTAATTTGCATAAATAACACCGCCCCAGAGGGGACGGACATGTTAATCCATCCATCGATCCAGAAGAGCCGTGTCTGTCTGTGTGCGGAGCCGACTCAGCCGAGGCGAAGGGGGAAACAAGTGGAAAAGTTTGGCGGCAGAGAGAGACGCAGACGGACGCTTGTCGGGGCTCCCTTGCCCCGCCGTTGTGGATTTAACGCCGCCGCCATGGACGCTTTAAAATCGGCTGGAAGGGCGATCATCCGGAGCCCCAGTATAGCCAAACAGTCGTGGGGTGTCGGCAGACATAAAAGTAAGTAAGAAGATCGATCGCTTGTTGTTGTTGTCGTCATGATAGTAAATACATTATCCGTCGCGCGAAGACAGAGACAGGGCTGTCAGTGTCGGTTCGGTCGGTTGCGTGAAAAGAACTATCCACATCACATCAAGCCAACCATTAGCGACGGTTGTAAGGCTGGCTTGGGGATAGTTATTTTTCGGCAAGCGACTACACTACACCACTGTCGTACTACATAATTATGACAAGACAAGGTGCCGCTGCGTGCGTGCGTCGCTGCTGACGATCGCTTTAGCAGTTTAGCAGATGAGATCAGCTCTGGGCTGGACTGGTTACTTTGTTGCAAGTCGTGTTGTAGCTGCTGTCTGTCTGTCTGTCTGTCTGTCAACCTGACATAGAGCTGTGTGTGGATACATCTGGATACATTGTAGCTGCCTGTCAGAGTGGAAGCCATGCAGCGGTTGTTTGTAGTTTTTCTCGATTGTTGTAGTTTTTGTGGGGGTCGGTCCAAAATGTGTTCTGTTTTGCAGCCATGGGTGTCGTGAACTTGGATCAGCGCAGTTTGTTTGGGTGTTGTTTGTTTATCATCCAAGATTCCAAGTTCAACAGCAAAACACATTGGAGCTGCCTGCGCCACGCGCAGAGATCTATACCACCACCACCACCAATGTGTTCAGAGAGTTCAGACAGAATAAGATAGGCTAGTACCCTTATATTGTGCTATTTGTGGGGTCTGGTTTCAATTGGATATCATATTCCAATCTCCCTCGGATCGGATCTCCAGCTTTGATACAGGGCAGGCAGTGTTCGTGTTCCGTCCGATTAAAAGTTTTGATGACGGTCTCCTCGTATTCGTACGTAGCCTACTGTATATGTATAATGCCACGTCACTGTTCTGATGCACGCAGAGATTATTTTGGGAAGTGCACGGAGAGAAATCTAACTTATCTGGACTGGACTGGTGCTGCTGGAAACATTAAAGTATAAAAGAATGATGAACCACAGAACCCGTCCATATAGGCCTATATGCCAGCCTGATAACACGGTTCCACATCCCTAGCAACGAAGCTGTTGCTAGGCGATACATATTGGGGGGGGGGATGATAGTGAGGAATACATAAATTATAATAATCGGGGTCTCTGCTGCAGTTCAACCCACGGCTTTCTGCCCATATCAAACAGGACTTTTGTTCCTCCTCGGAAATGTTCAACTCTCCTTTAAATATCCGTATTTGACAATTGGTCCTGGGCGTTATTATTTATTTACTATGGAGGACCTGCATGTGCATTTATTTTCTTCGGTAGTCTGGTTGGGTGCACGTGAGGCGTGAGCTGCACACTACACTGTGCCAGCATGGCTTAATTGGCTTTGAATTAAAGCTGCTGCTGGTAGTAGCCTTCCTTCATGTTTTGGTTTCACAATAGGACTGCCCCCCCCTCCCGCTCCCCTCCTCTCCTCTCTTTGTAAGACAATACAACTGTTGGCAGCAACATGATGCCACTGTGCCACACGTGCCATGAGCCACTGAGCAGGCCAGGGGATCAATGCTTCTGCTCTGGCCTCGGTTGTGTTGTCCTCCAATGGTGGGGTGGTGGTTCATGTAAACTCGTTTGTCACTATAAAAAAAAAAAAAAAGCCCATAGACTCCAATACATTCCGGTTCAGGCCTTTTGTTACTATTCGCCAATAGAAGTGAGTCTATGCAGGAGAGCCCGCCATTGGACTGGCGCCCCATGAAGTGAACGGAGTTGTAGTAACTCTGTGTTACTCGGCTCCGAAGAGCGGGTGCAAAACTAGTGCCAACATTATTTGGCACATGATGGGAGGGTTATCATCACCGGTATAATCCTGATGAAAATCACACCCGTGTGAAGTGAGGGCCGCCTCTTTATCATCATTTCGTCATCATACATCGTCTCATTTTCGACCAATCACAATTTCACTTCTCCCATCATCTCATTCCGGGCCAATCACAATTTGCGTCCTCACCATAGTCTTCAATGTTTGTGTTTTTTTTGGGCAACGTTTTCGTTTACACCAACACTCAAAGCTGGCCATTGGAATTCAATGTTTGTGTTTACACAAACCCTCAAAGCATCTGTATTCTTAATTATTTCTGTATATCTGTAATTCTACATGAATTCAACCTCTGAACTCTGACTGGGGTGAGTCTAATGATCACTACTATGTCTTGATGTGAAAGGAAACTATAACAAAAAACGAAACGATTAAAGGTTGTTATGTACTATATATATTTGGACAATCGAAATCCTTTGGAAATGTATTATGTTGATGTGGTTTCGTAATTGAACTTAACATTGACGTTTGCACGCCGACTATCAAGAAAATAAAAACATGGCAAAAGGTTTACCAAACCCTGGATGTAGACTTTTCTGTGCAAAAATGCTAATGTTTATTTGTTGGCAGTTTTAGTCATTATTCTTAATCTTGTGCTTACATAGGCTGTATATGCTAGCGTAAACCCCTCATTACCAGCTTCTGCACATGATGCCCAGCCCTTTACCAAACATAAACAGTAGTTTCCTGCCTGGTGTCTGTCTGGGTTACACCCCATCCACACTGCCAGCGATGCGATCGAACAATGACATCTCATTAGAAAGACATGTTTTTCAATGTGACTGTCCTGATGTACCGCGAGTCACAATGCGTCCACCCCTCCTATATTCGCTTGCAGAGTCTCTTATTTGAGCGGGGTTTCGCGTCACACCATTTGGAAACCAAAGGGCATATTTACTGACAGTGGTCAGTGGATTGTCTGTGACTATAGTACGCGTGAATTCCGTTTGTGTCCGTGCATAGGCACGGTAACGCCCCGCCTGCCTGTGATTGGCCTACCGACACTGTCCTCCGAGGTGGATAATATGCTGGATCAAGATGCCTGGATAGTCTGATTTATTTTTGTAGAAGAGGGAAACTAATATTGTTTCTTCCGTTTGCTTTGATGGAATAATTTATTGAACATGCGCGCCATAATATGATTTGATTTGGGTGTGTTCTAAAATAAAGTGTGTTGTGTAATTTGTTTGTATGTGTAAACGTGAAACATTATTGTAGAGGCCTACTATAAAAAGGTCTATTTTCTATTCTCTACTATATTTATCCTTTTTAGTGTAATAGTATTAGTTTACTAGAATTACATTGATGCACGATAATCAACACTATCAAAGCAAACCGCATAAACAATAAGTTTGCCTCTTCTAACAATAAAACGTACAAGTTAGTTACTAGGCTGCATTCTGTCGCGCGTGTCAAACTGTCATTCTCTTGTAGCCTATTATTTATTTCTCACCACGGAGTAACCTCGCGTCACAATTTCTGTGTATACCAGAGAATAATGTGTATATATATAATGATAACAAAAATAAATAATATCTTATTTTGAAGTCCACTGACCGGGAATAGTGTTTATAGTTATCTAGCTTTATATCTCGTGTTGTGTTTATAGCAGACTCCTCACTCAAATGTGCACTTGCAGTTTGGGCAACTCAAAAGCCATCTCCACATGCCCCGACACTTTATTTACCTGCCATAGTGTCAATCAACTGTCAACCCCTTACCCCTGTGTCCGATCGGTGGTTAGACTGGCATATTTGCCGATACCGATATGACCAAATAAGTGCCGATCCGATACTTTTCCAATACCGATACAGCTCTAGTCGGAAATGCATCGTCCGACGCTCCATATCAGGAGAGTTTTTAGCGCGATATCGCCGGTCGGAATGCTGTTGTCCGTTGGCTCCTTGCCTGTGCAGATGTTATACTGGCATTGCATTGCCTGATGAACCGAACTACTGTGTGCCAGCCGTCTGAAACAGAAGGCATCTCGTTTAATCTCGCCTTAACAGGAACAGGAAGGACGCTATAGCAGGTGGATGGACGATGTGCAGTGACTGTACCATACAGATGCCATTGTTGTGTTGTCGGTATAGACCACAACGATGGCTGTTTCCGATTTGAAGCGTATACATGGCAAATGCTCACGCGTCTGTGCTAACATCGCCACATTTTGGCCACACATGATGCATGAGGCTTATAGAAGGCCGGATGGTATAATGGTTATTCTGTTTTGCATAAAGACATTGCGTAGGCTTTGCTGGCCTTGCACGGCATTCCTTTTCTCCCACTGTTGCAGTGCTAGTGCAGGCATAGCGTGGGATATAATGTATCCATCCACGTGTAGAACGTGGCCAACGATACATAAAATGATCAGTTCCATGACTTCCATGTACCGGTGCTCTGTGCTCTGTGAGCAAAACCACATATAGGGCTCCTTTGGCGTCTTGTGTCTCAACGGCCTCTCAGTCCGTCTCTGCATGTGCACACAACGGAACACGACACCCCCCCCCCCCCCCCCCTCTTGTGTCATTTCCTGGTGAGTTGAAGCGGCTGTGGTTTCTGCTTGGCAGCGATGCAGTGTGTGTGCGCTGCTGACTTGTGTGACTCTTCTCCGCACTGACCTCTCGTTCAGCGTTGCCATGACCGCGCGTTATGAGCGACGTTGGGCTGGCTTATTGTTCTGGGAAGTTGCTTGTAAATATTGGTGGTTGCATTTTGTGTGTGTGTGGTGTGTGTGTGTTTAAACCAGTGGTTCTCATCAACCATTTTCAAGCCAACGACGCCAAATTTGTCCACGACACGGACCCCCATCTGGAAATGTGTTGTGACAGGGTCAGGGACCCCCGTTATACACTATTTGTGCCGTTGATGTTTAAAACAAATAGTCCACGTTTTTCAAAATGTCTTCCAACAAGATTTCTTTTGAAGATGGCTGATCTACAAGCGACCAATGCATCATGCACTTTGAAATAGCCAATGTATTTAGTGTTTAAAGGGCTTCTTTTGGGATTGTTCTCATAGACCTGCAGGGTTGCTTGTTTAATTCCCTCGCAAAACACCGGCCTCCCGTTGCATTCAAATCACTCATGTGCAGAGAGGGTGGGGGGAAAAAAAAATGATACTTAACATCAACCCTTTTGTTTTTTTAGGTCACAAACGCCTTCTTCTTCCATCACACCGTAAGAATGTGGGCGGCAGGAAATCCCTGTCTGCATTAAACGCAGACATATCGGCCTCTCACAGCGGGTCAGAGATGTCTGTTCTCATCAGGGTTCGCAGGCGGCAGAGCAGTACTGTTAACCACTTAAGAGCCCTATAAGAAGCTATAAATATAGCTGATTTTACAAGCTCACACAATGCATCGCTAGTACCGCACGACACTTTGTGAGCTTGTAGATCTGGTATTTTGTCTATCTTGATTGAATTCTGGCTTTAATGAGGACATTCCCCAAAACATGGTTGAAAGTGCTTGAAAGAGTTGGCTTCACCAGTGGACTCATGCATGGACAGATGTGAAGGAGCTAATTCAGTCCGGGTACCAAACTCACACCAGTGTGAAGTGAGGGGCGCTCTTATCATCATAGTTAGTTAGTTAGTTACTTTATTGACACAAATGTATAAAACATTGGGTCCAAACAATAATAAAAAGCCCATGAATCAAAACCTTAAAAGGTACAATACATTAAAATATACAATACAGAATCCCTTTACAACAGGAGCTTTCTATTGCTCCACAAGTGACAGGCATGCATGTAGCATATTATGCAAAGTCTCTCTGTTAGTGCCCACAGAGAGTGAGCTCAAATCAATACCCTCTTGTCCATACATCAGCACATTTCGGCCAATCGCCATTGGCGTCCTCAAGTTTCTGTCCTCAGTTTTTATCCTCAATTAATTATTCACTGACCGATTTATTTCTGTCGCCGTTTGTAGTCATGGCTGCTAGTTCCCACCTGATGTTGTGTGGGAGTTCTGACTGCTCCAGACCATACTGAATTACTGCTAGCTTGCATAACGTCTTCATGCAAGGATTTAAGTCTTAAGATGTACAGGTCATCACCTCCAAAGAGAAACAACACGATCTCCCACAGTGCAACAGCACGGCATGGCATACATTGGACCTGGTTCTTCCCCCTTGGGCTCAACCTTCTTCCAGGAGAAGGTCTCTGGGTTGTATTTCCACACATCGCTGGAGGTTTGGCTGGAGTAGTTTCTTCTACCACCAATTATGTACAGCTCTCCATTGTAGGCAAAGGCTGAATGAATCCAATGTACGTCTGGAAGTTGCTGTACTTATCGGTGGCACAAATGACACGCAAAGTTTGGCCAATCCACAAAGCCATTCGGTTGGCTTGACCAATCGAGGAAGCGGATTCCTGTTGATCTCCCTAATAAATATATATATATATGGGTCATTTACAGAACTTCCGTGGCGGCATAGTGGAGGTTTGTTTTGTTTTTCAGTGGATGTTGTTCTGGACTGTGATCCTCCCGGATAATCATATTTGAGCTGGGTACCCCCCCCCCCCCAGTGGCCCCAACTACACTTATATGCTTACACTTATACTTAGTAATTTGTAGAGGTTTAAGGCAATACATTTTGTTTGACTCTGTTCCACAGATAAATATTGTGATTGCGAAACGCCTCACAACAGATCTTTGCATCTTTCCTATATGATGCTGGCTAGACTATAGCAGCCGACTCCTTTGCACTTGCTTCAATATTCATGCGGTGTCGTTCGTTGGAACGGCAGTTCTTTGCTCCGCGGGGGCGTGTGGGTGGGGGGGGTGTGTGTGTGTGTGTGTGTGTGTGTGTGTGTGTGTGTGTGTGTGTGTGTGTGGGTGGGGGGGCGGGTGATATTTAATAATACGTCCGTGTGGCTCTTCAGCCCAAATGTCAGTATGGCAAAATGTCACACACTGATGGATCGCTCATGGTTGGAAGAGACAAACGGCTAGGTGGTTATTATATAGCACATGTGGACCTCGTGGCCATTATGGATCTCGCATCCGGCCACTTCCTATAATAGTATACCTACCTATACACAACATGCCACCTCTGGCCCCGGTCTGGTCGGCCTCATGTCCCCTGGCCGTACAAAGTCATCCAAGCCAGGCCTGCCAGGATGTAATGGAGATTGGTTCCTGCCAGATTCTTTTATGGAGTTGTAAAGTCCCCATTGATTCATAGTCCTGTTAGATGGCCTGTATCTCTATTCTCTAGGCTGTGTGTGTGTGTGTGTGTGTGGTGTGTGTGTGTGTGTGTGTGTGTGTGTGTGTGTGTGTGTGTGTGTGTGTGTGTGTGTGTGTGTGTGTGGAGAGAGCTCTGCACACTCATGCATTGTCACTGTTGCACAGAGAGGGCATTTTCTAATCCTGAGGGCACAGGAAAGCCTATACACTAGGGCCTGTAGCATAGCAGCACGATATTCATCTAAATATGACAGTGATGGGCCTATTAAGGCCCTAGATAATGACGTTATACCACAGTGTAATGTATCTTTATGGTGCTGATAATGGTATCTGTTTTGCACCATCTGTTCTGCCTCTATTGCATTCCATCTCGCGGGGAACGGAAATCCACACACGTTGTTGGTGAATCAATTAAAAGTTGCCATATAGTCTTCAAGGCCACAGTAGCACTTAATCTGACCAACTTTGAATTATGTAAATTCAACCAATTACAGTAAGCCCTATGTATCTACCCCTATACGGCAAATGATATTTTCAAATGTTTCGCCTGTTGCCAGGCTAAAAGTGGTGAATGTGGCCATTCATTAATTGTGTTAACCCATTTAGGCCTGAAAAATGTCCTGACAGTTTTCTGAAAAACCTATGTTTCTTTGTCAGTGGTTCTCAACCTTTTTCATGTCAAGGACCCCAAAAATGTAATTGGCTGCTGACCCCCATTTGAAAATATGTTGTTCCAGGGACCCCCCCCCAGAAGCAAAGATTTGAGTTATAAACGCTCGCTCTGAAAGAATATATATTCGAAGATTTGTGCCACTTTTTCATGATTTCTCAAAAGCAGCTCGTAGCGCTGCACTCGGTGCCGCGCTATGAGCTTGTAAAAGTATAAGATAATGCTTAAAACACCCGGGTTCCCGTCCAGAATGCGTTAATTCAACTCGCTTGCACGTGTGTTCGTTAGCCTGTGCAGTCAACGGGGGGAAGTCTGTGTAAAAGACAACTAATAATATGGCAGCGTGTGTGCAGAGAGAGCCTGGTCCATGTTCACACAGCAACGGGAATGATTGATTTTAATCCCCCCCCCCCCCCCCCCCCGGTCTGCCATATGGCTTCACATATGGTCATCCTGTCTTGCTCAAACACCTCTGCTCGGCTTGTCGTGGTCGGTAGGAGGTGTTTGCTGACTCATAAGACCACCCCATGAGGCTGTTCACCACAAACCGAAGGCTTTTACAGACTCCAATAAAGTAGGAGTGTGTTTTATATGCCCTGCTGGATCGTCATCATCCATCTCAGCCATGTTATTAGTATATATATACTGTACGTCGTGTACACATAGTCTCTCACACACACACATGCTTGTTGTTATAGTTGTGAGGATGTCGGAAACAAGTTAAACGACGTTTCTTTTCATTCCGAAAAATGCAATTTTCTTTACTTCCTATAACATGCTGACCTAAACCTAAACCTAACCCCCACCCTGCATAGAAGCCATTCCACCAGACTATGGAGCAGGTTAGTATAGTAGGCTACCACCTGTCGGCAATCAGGCTTTCGAAGAAAACCTGAGCCCTGGAGCTATATGTCAGACTTGACAAAGTCTGCTGCTGATATGATACACACGGAATCTAGAGGGGTTTCACTCGCAGACTCCAACTCATTCAGGTACAAGTAGCAGGTTGACCTTGAATACACTCCATGCTGCTAGTATACTGTACTAGGGTTTATCTCCATGCGCAGCGCACCGATATCCGCTGCTGCTAAATGTGTTGTCTCGTCTTGCACGAGGCGGTGATTCCACATCTGCTGCGACACTCTGCCTCGTTTATTTCTATTTTAGACCACGCACCTCATGTATATTTGTCGCTGTGTCTCGTTATCGGACTTTGTTGCCTTGGATTATTTCATGGCTATAGGAATTAGGAACTTCTGCCAAGCATTAGGAACAATAATTTCACCCACTCTTTTACACGTGACAATATGCTTGTAGTTGAAGAACCCCACACCTGATCTTGTAGTAACCCTAAACGTTAACTCCTCACTTACCCACCAAAATGCCTGATTTTTAACCTCATTACTTGGATTGTTTTTTCTTAATTTTAAGATGATTTCTATTCTTTCAAATAAATCCGTGTAGAGAAGAGACTGTATACTGGTATACACAGTAGTAAGAGCTGTCATCGTGAATACACACACACACACACACACGTGCGACGTGCGTGCACGTGAACCCGCATGTATTACATCTCCTCCTCGTCTTCTGTTCTGTTGGGGAGGTTGGGTCTGTGTGACCCTTCGTCATTGGACGGTGGCCTTGACGGTGTCTGTTGTAACCCCTTTTGGTGTTAGCATTATGTTATATGCTTTAGCTATTGAAAAATAGCAGATCTACAAGCTCATAGCGCGCCACCGAGTGGCGTGCTACGAGCTTGTCAGGTCTGCTATTTTTGAGAAATCGAAGGACCACTGACATAGAAACACAGCTTTTTCATAAAACTGTCATTTTTAGAATCTGATCTCGGTACGCTCACAAAAAACATGCAGTAATCCTGGAATCTCTGAACTGCCTCCCCCTGGCCAGCCACGGGCGCCTGATGGACAGGGAAAGGAACTACGTGTTCCTTCCGCGCGCTATATATGTCCAACCAGGGAAACTCCCCCCCCCCCCCTGTCAGGTGTAAAAGGATCAACTTGGACACTCAGGCATGGAGGAAGCATGAGTTCAAGTCCGTTGCTCTCCCCATGTTGGCGGAGGGTGTGTGTATAGAGCCCCAGGATCACATTAGATCATTGACACAGGGGTGAAAAATGGGTTACAAAAAAAAGAATCTGATCTCGGGTCAAAATGGGTTAACCCGTCACTCGGGACCATAATAATAATAATAAAAGGCAGAGGCATCTCTTCTCCTGCAGGGTATACGTTTCTGGCAGGTCTGACGGGCAGCTCGGCGTGTCGCGTCGCGCTGCTGATGTGTGCAAAGATATGCGACGGCGCAGGACGAGCGTGTAATTCAGGTATAGGACTCGCTCTCTGTCAAGGCAGCGCGGCCATGTTAGAGAGGGGGGGGGGGGGGGCCCTGGGGGGGGGGCGGGGCTGGTTCCAAGGCAGCGCGGCCATGACAGAGAGGGGGGGGGGGGGGGCCCTGGGGGGGGGGGGGGGGGGGGGGGGGGGGGGCTGGTTCCTTCAAGAGCTTTGACAGCCGCCTTGTAATCTCTTCCCCGCAGAAGAGCCCATAGGTCCACGCATGCACGTGACGTCATGCACTGATTGTTATAGCGAAATGTCTATAGCTGCTTCCCAGGAGGACCATATATATATATATATATACAGTAATATAGGGCTGAGAGATGTTGCATTCTTCGGCGTAATAAACGTTTACTTTAAGGGACAATGTTATGAAGAAATAAATAATAAATGGGAGGCTCCGCACACACTCGAATTTGATGTTTTCTGTTTGCGATTCCCTTTGTTTTCTCATTTGCTATTTGCCTTTGTGACTCCAGCACTTATATACTCATTTGACATAATGGCATTTAAAATGAAATTAATGATATCTATATAGCTTAAGGGGAAATTATTTGTTCATGTTGTTCAGATCACCCCTTTTTGGGTCTGATTTCATTAATTTGCATAAAACGTGCGGCTGGTAAAAATGTGGCGCAAAGAACAAGACGACTTTCGGACAAGTTTGGTCCGTAAATATTGTGAACGCGTATGACATGGTTGTGGCCCAGACATTGCACCTCTCCCGGTATAATTGTCTGGTTACTGTGAGACTAATGTGCAAAGCCTCTAGGAATGATCGAGAATCCTGTTTCTTAACCCATTCTGAACGGGAACCCATTTTGGTGTCAGCATCATGTCGTGCTTTAGCTATTGAAAAATAGCAGTAGGTCTGCTTGTAGGTCTGCTATTTTTGAAAAATCGAAGAACGACTGACATTTTTTAGAATCTGATCTCAGGTCAGAATGGGTTTATCAGACCAGTGTGTGTCCAGTGGAAACCTCGTATGAATCTGATCTCAGGTCAGAATGGGTTAATAGTAGCGCCCCCCTCTATTCTGCTGGTAAATATGGACACAGCCCAGCTCAAAGCTGTTATGAGATGATCTCTATGTGTGTGTGTGACTGTGTGTGTGACTGTGTGTGTGTGTGTGTGTGTGTGTGTGTGTGTGTGTGTGTGTGACTGTGTGTGTGCGCGCAATCAATCCAAGCGTTTAACAGCCATTGGCCGGGTAGCTAGCATAATGTAGATGTCACCTGCTCTTCGTCATTTTGTATTCAAACTATCAAAAATCATGATGCTAGCTAGATGCTTTATTGTCTCATACACGACCGTGATTTTTAGATTTCACAACGATTACGTAATGGCAAAACCTGGCAATTAATCTCATTTGGTGAGCTGTTTGCACCTCGTCCTCGTCTCCTCGCCATTACACAATGGTTAATAACCAGAACATTGTACTATAGCCAAGCTCCCATCCATCAGCCACACAGAGAGACTATATAATCACATGGGTCATTACGTAGCGCTTGACCCAGTGAGTGAACGAGATTCTCAGAAAATAACATATTTACCCTCCAAAAATCACCATTGTCAATACTTGTGATTTATATAAGGTATTAGAATAGATCTATACACACTCACCGCAACGCACATTGTGAACTTTTTAGGTCTATTTTTTTAAACTTATTTGGTGGAATTCTGGTGGAAGCCTATATATAATGGCAAAATCTCCAAAGTGGGGACCACCAGGTTCTAAACCAGTGGTCCTTGAGTGGGTTCCAGCTTCCAGGTGGACCCCAGCTAAAAATGATAAGAGAGTTCGTGTCCAAATGTACCCTTATTAGATCTTTAAACTCTCGGGTAAAATGAAACGCTCTTAAGTTTGTTACATTTTTGTTTACACAAGCCTACACAATAAGGGAATGTATAGACGAACTGTTATTGATCGTTTGCCTGTTCTTTAACATGGAATTGTGGACAACATGTATTGGCCTTTGAGAGGCCACATCTCGTCAAATGGTGGCCCGCGGCTCAAATGCCGAATACAATAATGGACCTTGATATGAAAAGGGTTGAAAACCACTGTTCCAAGTGGTTGAGTCAAATACCGGTAATCATAATCTTAGCCATAATCAGGCAATCAATTCAAACCAGTTGGTCGAAGTGTCCCTGAGCAGAAACACTTAACCCCCACATGTGCTCCCTTAGTGTGTTGTGTGAATAACGCCCGGTGTCGACTACTGTTAAAGTAAAGTAAATGCATAGTTCAAATTTCATATTACCCCCCCCCCCCCCCCCCCCAACAACAAAAACAACAACAAACTGAAGCTACCCTATCCGCGTGGGCAGTGGTGGAAAATGTACTATATTGTGTTACTTAAGTAGAAGTAGCCTACCAATACTGCAATGTAGAACTATGCTCTGTTACGAGTAAAAGTCTGGAATTCAAAATGTACTTTACTAAAAGTACAAAAGTATTTGCTTAAAAATGTATTTGTGTACCTTTGTGCCCCGGAGGACAAGTAGTGGGAAATGTACATTTCAAGTTTTCAAACGTATATACAAATGTTTTGAAAATAGCAGATCTACAAGCTCACACAATGCGTCGCTTGTATAGCTATATTTTCAAATGGCCCCGAAATGTTTACAGGGCTGAAGTGGTGTCTTGTAGTAATCATCAAAGTAACTATATAGTAACCAAAGTTTTCAAATACTGTAGATGTATACAGTATAGTGGCGCAAAAGTACAATATTTTCCTCTGAAATAGTAGTGGAGTAGAAGTATTTGAAATACTCAAGTAAAGTACAAAATACCTCAACATTGGTCTTACGTTTAATGTGCTTAGTTACTTTCCCACCAGGTTCTGTGAATGTGGTTCTTTCTTATTGAGAACAGCAGCATGCCGTTTGAAATGCTATGCTATGCTATGCTCTCTAATCCCTCCACTGTATGTGGCATTCTTCTTCCTTTTGAGTGGATTTGACCAGACGCCGCCCGCCGCCCGAACGGCACATGCTCCAATATAATCTGGAGTTGGAAAACGCAAATGAGATTCTTATATTCTGCAAGTCCACTGTCCACACACACACCCGGCAGGGAATTAATTTATTTTTGTATACAGTCACCAAAACGAAAGCCCTGACGCCATTGCCAACATACAGTTATATGCAATCAGTGCTTTATAGGCTGCATGCTGGTATGTGGATATACATGACTATATGAGCCTCTGTCACGTTGCTGTTGGAAGATGAGCTCACCAAAGTGTCACCCACGGCAACACACTGTAGTGAGTTTATATATACTATGTTGTTCGCCTATGTATAAATCGGTACTTTTGTCCGGGGATGCTTATAACACTTACTGTAGACCTGCAACTGGTTTGAATTGGGGCTGCGTGATTATGGCTAAGATTATGATTATTTTTGCTTGACCCATTCTGACCTGAGATCAGATTCTAAAAAAATGTCTTCTAACATCCTGACGGTTTTCTGAAAAAGTCAGTTGTTCTTCGATTTTTCAAAAAATAGCAGACCTATACAAGCTCGTAGCGCGCCACTCGGTGGCGCGCTATGAGCTTGTAGATCTGCTATTTTTCTAAAGCTAAAGCATATAGCGTAACACCAAAAGGGGTTCCCGGCCAAAATGGGTTAACCAGTTATAGAACAGTGGTTTTCAACCCTTTTCATATATCAAGGGCCATTATGTATTCGGCATTTGAGCCGCGGAACCTCCATTTGACGAGATGTAGCCTCTCAAACACTTACAATATTTTGTTGTCGTTGGATATTATGTTGTGCACAATGCCACGTTGTATTGATGTGGTATACCATAGGAGAGACAACAGCCCAAACAATCATTATAACAATTCTTCTCCATTCCCTTATTGTTGTAATAAGTAGGCTATAAATCACGCTTAAAGGCAGGGCAACATAATGGACAACTTCAGATATTTACTATATTTACCGTGCCATATGTAGAAAATGTAAGTTTTTTTTAATAAATATATATTGGTATACAATATTGACATGAATGTACATTCTAAACGTCTAGCATTCTAAACTATAGCTCTATTTGAAATGCTCTGGAAGCATTCTTAATCTGAAATGAATACAGAGCTTGCACGAGACCGATTCTACATCTTCTGTGATGCTCTGCCTCGTTTGTTTATATTTTTGACCATGCACCTTATGTACTGTATATGTCCGACATCGTGTCTTGTTGTAATCAGACTTTGTTTCCTTGGTTTCTTTCTTATTATCTTATTCCTATTCTATATATTTTTAACCGCCATGAAGCATTGGGACCTTGTACTAACAATAATGTCACAGTTTATAGGCTCTGTCCTGGCATCACAGCCTCGAGTATTATGTCGCACAGCATGCGGCAGGGCAGATTTTAACTGTTAAAACAAACAGATTGCCGGAATGTGATATACACATGTACCATTTATGAGCCAAAAGCCAAAATGATGATGACATGCTAAACTTCGTTACAGCTGCTTCACATTATTTACATTTCCTGTGTGTTTATTATTTTAAATTATCTGTTGGCCTATCCTTTGTTTTTATTTACTCAAAAGTGTATTGCTTTTTCCCCTTCCAAATTAAGCACAAAGGAGATGCATGAGAATGTAAATAAAAGAATCAACAAATGAAACGAAACAAGACAAACAGTAAATACACTACAATACCAATCTCTGCAGAAATACAATAGGCCTACAGTCAATACAATAAAAAAAAGCCTTTTGTGGACCTGGGGTAATATTAATCTTTCACTTTATCCAAGGAAAAAACACACAGCCTCTGTTGCCCTGTCTTTAAGGACAGGGAAGGGCAACTATAGGACGTTGACCGTGGAGCACAGAGCGGCCGTGCGGAGACCATTAATCTCACTCTGTATCGACTGCTCCATTAGTGTTCTGTAGTACAGTAGGTACACTGGTCCAGTATCTCTGTTTTATGTATGGACGAGCCGCTTTGCGCTTTATGCACTGATGGTGGTCTCAGAGGGGCCGTAAAGAGCCCCTCTGTATCGGTATAGCCTTGGAAACCCAGACGTTTTTATTTCCAGGGAGAAAAAGAAAGTCTGGGTCTGAGAGTCCACTTCAATTCGGCATAGAGTACAGCGCAAACATTGCTCACTCTCTGCTGATTTCTGATCGTCTGCACCTTTGTTAAATTGACACACACACACACACACACACACACACACACACACACACACACTCCTCTCTCTCTCTCTGGCTCCAAGTAATTAGTCTCATGTCGCGCAGCTGCGCATAGTTTCTCCCGGCGGAACCTGCCGGGAGCTGCCTATGCCATAAAAAAGCATAGGTGAGTTCCTTCCAGGCTACTGTATCAGTAGTGCTCCTCACACGTTTTCATGTCAAAGGATCCGCCAGATTGATAATGGTGATACTATACTTACTTGCTGTGTGAGCTGTGTGGACCCCCCCCCCCCCTGTTTGAATAGATAGTCGTGTCAGGGGAAACCCCCATAAGAGATTTGTCGTTTTTTGAGTGCAGTGCAACCACTCCAAGGAACAGCAATGTCCGTGTTCGTCTGTGTGTTGGTCATGCACCTATGTGACGCTTTCCACTGTCTCTCCCACTCGCATGCTCTCTGTATTACCCCCCCCCCCCCCCCCTTCTTAACCCATTTTGGGGGCGGAAACCCCCTTTTGGTGTTAGCATTATGCTATGCTTTAGCTTTGGAAAAATAGCAGATCTACAAGCTCATAACGCGCCGCCCACCACCGAGTGGCGCGCTATACGAGCTTGTATATAGGTCTGCTATATTTCTTTTGAAGAATCGTGAAAAGTGACATGAAAGTGTTTGAGAGAACGACTGCCATAGAAAAACACAGCTTTTTCAAGAAAACAGTCGGGATTCGGAAAGACATTTTGCAGAATCGTTCCCGCAGGTCAAAATGGGTTAACAATGCTGTCTCTCTCTCTCTCGCTCTCGCTCTCTCTCTCTCTCATTCCCTGTACCTTCCTAACAATGCTCTCCTCTCAGGCTGCCTCCCATGCATATTATGACCGTGGTTGTTGTCAGTTTACTGTACCAGTGCGTGCCGAGCTGTGGCAGACGACGGAGAAGTGCATCAACGGGCCCTATATATATATATATACAAGCAGGGTGACATGGTTGAAAAATGCTTCGCGCCGTGATGTCAGAGTATACAGCATGCATGGATAAATCCGTACTGTATAGTGATGGTGTTAATCCCCTCCCCCCCCCCCCAAGAGGTTCTGTACTGTACTGTACTTGGTCAGCCCCCCCCCCCCCCCCCCGCTTAGACCAAATATCTTGGGCGAAAATAGCTGACCTACAAGCTCACCGACGAGCTAGAGTTCAAGTCTAAGTAACTCGCTAATGCTGACGGCTGCCTTTTTCACAATGGCCCGGCTTAAAGTTTAGCCATACATGGAAGTTGAAATGGAGTCCTTCTAATCTTGTTCTGTGTACTACGGACGGCTCGAGGGGGCCTTCTGAGCCGACGACTGCAGGGCCGGGCCTCGCAGCGCGACAGGAACAACCAGAGAGCGCGGCGTAATAATCCCTCCAGACGGGGCACATTCATCTGAGTTGGCAGGTTCCTATAAACGGCTCTGATTGGAATCTAATAATGCTGCTATGGGTCTTTTCCCTCCATCCCCCCCCCCCCGCCTCTCTCTCTCTCTCTCTCTCTCTCTCTCTCTGAGGCCCTCATGGATCATCAGCCCACGTCTTCGCCGTATACGACGTCCTTCCAATCCATGTCAGTCGATTTTTCAAAAATAGCAAGACCTACAAGCTCGTAGCGCGCCAATCGGTGGCGCGCTATGAGCTTGTAGATCTGCTATTTTTCAATAGCTGCTAGAGCATAGCATAATGCTAACACCAAAAGGGGGTTCCCGGCGCGCCCAGAATGGATTAATATGAACCTTGCAGTATAAACGCAAAACAAACATTGCTAAGCGCGTCTCACCAGTCTCTGCTCCTGTACGGCAGTGGTTCCCCCCCAAAGTGGGGTCAGGGGACCCCCAGGGGTCCGTGAGGCAGTCCCCCCATGCTAAATGATAGTTTGGAACCAAATGGACCCTTATCGGTCTGTAACTCTGAGAGTGTATAATGTGTGTACACTCTCAGCTAGAGCTGTGGAAATCTTCTCTTGTGGGGGTCCCTGGCATTAATGCTTTCAAAATAATGGCGGTCCGCGGGCTAATTAGTGTCACTTTGGGGGGGTCACTTTTTGTCACAGTTTTGGAACCACTGCTGCATGCTCACAAACAAACAAACAAACAAACAAAACCCTTTCTGTCCTCATAGATCCTCTCTCTCTCTCTCTCTCTCTCTCTCTCGTTTGGCTTCTGAGTCTTATTATATGCACACATACAGTATCATTATGGTATGTCTATAGTGGCACGTAGACAAGAGAAACATACCCAACCCGAAAAACGAGTGTTAAATCGGTCCGTGTTTTAAACATCATCAAATGTTGATTGGACCAAAGGGTCACACACTCACACAGCATGGTTCCCTTGTGTGCTGAGCTGACGTGTCGCAACACATCTCCAGCCAAAAGTAGGATGGTGCCGAGGGGAACCCAAAGCCCAGGCAGAGCTATATAGGTGATCTCTGCTCTTTAAATGTGAGAGGTATATGCAGGTGCGGGCAGAGTGTCCTCCGGGGGCCAAACCGGGCGGGAACAATGCAACCATTCACAGTGTGACATTCATGCCGGTGGGAGATCAAGAGTGTCCGGGGGGGGGGGGGGGGGGGGGGTTTGATTTTGTTTCCGCCACCACCACCCACCCATGCTGCCCATTCACTCTTTTCATTATCTGACGGCACAAACACTTTGCACCGGAGCTGTGTGCGTCGGAGCCCACAAAGGACAAACTGTTGATACAGCAGGCCTGGCTCGCTGTGGAGAGGTGTGTGTGTGTGTGTGTGTGTGTGTATGTGGCTTTGCTAATTGAGCTAAAGGGTCTTGTTTGTGTTTGTATTCAAACCAAGCTACCCCCCCCCCCCCCTCCCTCCCCCATCTAAAGGCAAGGCTACAATGAGGCAGTCGACTGACTGACTGACTGACTGACTGACTCAAGCCAGGATTCCAAAAAGAATGGCTCATTCAGGTATTTTGTGACTTTCCATGGCTTATAGGTATATATAATGGTGTCGTTCACTGGAATGACGTCGGAATGAGAGGGAGTTTCACAGATACTGGATGAGCCGCCGCTCAAATAGCGTAGCGTAGCGTAGCGTGATGTCATGCCAGTGTGTTTGTTGTTAACCCTCATGCGGGGCGACACCCTTCACCAGACGCCCACACACACACACACACACACACCCACACCCACACCTGTAACCTGAGACGCCTTGTTGCCCGTTCAACTGCTCTCGGGCCGCGAGGAGAGAGTGTCTCATTGACAAAGAGAGTATACATGTATACATATTTTATCCGTGTTTTGTTCGTCCCAGACTATATTGTCCGTTCGTAGCCACCAGGCAGGGAATCATTAGTCAGCAGTACTTTAACCCATTTTAGGCCAGGAACCCCTTTTGGTGTCAGCATTATGCGTCATGCTTTAGCTATTTAAAATGCGTTGCGACATGTGTCTCCCTGTGAGGCGTGGGGGCGTGAGCGTGCATCTCTGCTGGAGGTTTTGCCTTCAGTTCAGTTCTCTAACCCTCTAAGACCCAGCGTTGCTTTTTAGCAACAATTTTATTTTAATGAATTACTAAATTATTATTATTTTCTTCTGTTCTTTTTTCACCTAATATAAACGTCATCAGTGATGTTCATTGCAATGCCATTTCAATGCCATTGGTCATGATATTTGCATATAAATATACCCCCCACAGAGGCTGAAATTCACACAAATTAAAAATGTCTGGACTCTGTGCAATTCTTTACATTTTTTAACCTAAGACTTTTGACCTTTACCCTAATAAAAGTACGTAAAATAATTGTAATATATGTTTTTTTTGTGATCATTAGAATGTCTAGAACATGTTTTATTCATTATTGTGAAAGATATCCCCCAAATGTAAATTATTAATTTATTATATTATTATATCATTATTATATCATTATTATACATTTTTCATCAAACTTTTTTTTGTTTTGTTTTTTTAACATATTTTTTAGTCTTAGTCCTAGTAGTACAAAGTAGTAGTAAGGTTGAAATCTATTTTTTGCAAGTAGAAATGAATGCGGGTAAGTAGCCTTGCCGAGCCATGAGGCCCATAGGGGCAGTAGCCTATCTCCTGTTTCTGTAGCGTGAGGCCGCTTGATGTACAAGTACACCCCCTGGACAAGACGCTAGTATGTCGCAGGAACTTACACCCCCAATCCAACCCTTGATGCTGAGTGTCAAGCAGGGAGGCATTGGGTCCCATTTTCTTTGGTATGACTCGGCCGTGGGATCGAACCCCCGACCTCCCAGTCTCAGGGCGGACACTCTAACCACAAGGCCACTGAAGCTGGTTCACTTCAGTTCTCTACTTGAAGATAATTTGTTATAGATTGTACACTTCATGCTCAAAGGGGTCACATTTGAATGCCGGCCGTTGGCCGTGTGGTCTAACTCTATAAATCCCTAAAAGTCTCATTTCCTCCAGGCGTCTTCTGTTGCATCGAGAGGAGGTCAGGAGAAGTCCCGTGCTTTTAATGCCAAGGCTTTAATTACCAGATCTTAATGACGGGGACCTTTTCAGTTAGTTCCCTGGCATCAGACTATTGCAGAGTTTCCAAAGAGGAGTCGGATTGCCTCGTTGCCCGGCCGCTGACCTCCGCAGCCCCGTTGAACCCGGCTAGTCTGACTGCTGTGTAAATTGTCAGTCGGTGGCGTTATACAGTCGCGTTGTTGACTTTGGCATCGAGGACAATTTATCATTTCCACATCAAAGTGCATGACCGGGTGAACCGAACCCATGCTGTGATGGCAGTGTGACGGACAACTTGCAGCCAGTGTGTAAATAGTATTTCATAAGGTTTCTGATCAACAACGTGCAGGACCCGACCTTTTTGTTTGTCCTTGTTAGTGATTGATCGGCAAACGCATCGTTCGGTATCCGCTGATTCTATATATATATTTTTGTTAATTCAGAATGGACAACATTATAGCAGTAATTGGCCCATACGGCAATTAATTATATCGGATATCGATCATATCGTGCAAAATGTCTTATCGGCACATCCCTATATAGTTCTTGTAGTGAGATTTGTAGTGATCAATAATATTATCTTTGAGGGGAGAAAAAAAGGTGTCATTTTCAGGTGAGATGTGTTTGAAATCATGCACCCGTGCTTTGTTGAACAAAATGTTAATTGCATTCAGAGATACTTCCAAAGGCGCCCGTGGGTTTGACGTTTTGTGTTTCAACCTCCAATTTGACTATATTGGCATTGGGAGAGAGGTGAGGTCGTTTGAGGCGTGTTCAGACATTGAACTCTAGGCCTTTTGCACTGATGTTTGAATTCGGTTTACATGGCTCTTTGTTCCTCCGCTCATTGTTGCCAGTTTGTCTCAGAGAAACGGGTCTATGAAAACAAGCCCAAAAAGAAGCCACTACTAGGCTATTTGTAAAATAGCAGATCACAAGCTTGTAGATCTGCTATTTTCCTAAAACTAAATCTTGGAATAAAAGTGACAAATGTGGAATATTTTTTTTCTATGGAGGGTCCCGCTGGCACATGTTCTTAGATGTACGCCAGGGTCTTTGGACGAATACATTAATCTGGGGATCCTTGACATGGAAATGTGTGAGAATCGATGGTTTTTAAACGACATTAGGAAACCAGCCTGAATAAGCAAATTCTACTCTTCAGAAACAAGCCCCCCCAAAAAACGGCAATCCACAACTATACAAATATTATTTGTATAGGAACTTTACAGAAAAAGAACCCCAAAGTCTCTTATAATAAGCCGACATGGCAACACTGCCTCCGCTTTTCTTTATGCTGAATGGTGTGTTGAGACTGGTTTGACCCCCGAGCTGAGAGGACAGGAGGGTGAGCTGCATACTACTGGCTGCCGGATCAGTGGCAGAGTGGACTTCTTCACTTATGGCATGATTACAAGCCTGGCGCGCGCACGCACGCACTCACTCACATTTTAATCATTTATTTATGTCCACATAAGACATAGAATACAAGGACACAGATATTTACAAGGTGCTGTACAGAATGCAAATCCCGGAACAAATACCCACATACACCCGTTCAGGGGGTACAAGTCACAGCGTCTTCGCTATATTTGGCGGCTATACCGATAGTAAAAAAGAGATTGCACAGAATTTTGCAAGCCGTTTAGCATGCTTTTTTTTGGCATCCCAAGTTGTTGGAAGCCTCTTACAACCAACCTATGTATACATGTCCTAGGCTGCCGAAGATAAACACACCTATAGGCTAGGTCTATGATGGTCTGGAGGACCGGCTGGTATTTAATGACTTTAATGACACACACACACACACACACAGACGCTGGGGGAATAGCCTAGCACCTCGGATAACGTGAGACAAGTCAGTGACGGTGTACGCGCCACTACGGTTCAGAGGTGGACGACTGCTGCTCACCTCCTGTTGAATCACAAGCTAAACAGCGTGGATTTAATTAGCTCCATATTGATGTGTCTTGTTAGGACCTGTCTGTCTGTGGAAGGGTTATTCCAGGTTGGCGACTAGTTCAACAACCCGCGGTGTACTGTACACACAGCCTGAGACCGCGTCCAGTTGTCTGTGTCATGATGCAGTATCCAGCGTCGCAGTCCCACAACCCCCTTTCATGACGACGCCAGGCCCAGGAAATGATTCCCAATGCATTTCTTTTCCCATAGACATTTCAAAAGGTATTTATTTAAAGACGGCTACGCCGCGGACAAAGCCAACTCGAGTCGTGACGACTCATGACAACAAACAAATAATTACAAAGAGGAAAAACAACCAAAAAAAAGCATTTATTTTTTCTTCTTTCTAATTATTTGTTCGGCCCAAAAAAATGTGTTTGTTGTCATGATTTGTCACGACAACAGTTGGCTTTGTCCAGTGGCATAAACGTCTTTAAATAAATACTTTTTGAAATGTCTATGAAGAAAATGAACGGAGAATAATTTCCTGGGCCCTGGTAGGGGGCGGGGCTGCGGGGATAGAGATTGACAAGGAGTAAGTGTTTGTAAAGCAGGAGAATATCTTTGTAAACCACCTTGCATGCAACAGGTTTGTCCTAAGAGAGATGCAATATTTATGCTGGCACCATTCATGTGGTGCATATTAATGTGTCGTTCGCACAATCAGAATAACATTTATGATGCTAGTTTTCTAGAATAAAATCAAGACCATTAAATGTCAGTTGGTTCAGGAAGTAATCTCTCCGCATCATAAAAGCTTTGAGTGATAACCATGCGTGGAACCTGGGTTTCCACTTTTAGACTGACAGAGCTTTAAGAATGGATTTTCTTGTCAGTCCTTTTGTTGGCATTCTATCGTATAGGCATTAATGCTCAGATTATTACAATGTTGATTAACTGTTTTAATGCTGCAAAGAAGGTGCCTAAATTCTCTATCCAGGAGAACCCGGGAGAGATTCCCTTGCTTTATTCCACCAACTCACAGATTGAACGTTGGCAAGAGAGTACCGTGGCTTCCTATTGTCATGATCTGACAGCTGTCGACTGTTTACCATAGTACATGTTTCGCGTGTGCGCGTGTGCGCGTGATAAACAAACACATTAAAGGTCCTTGCAGTCCTTGCGGAGTGCGTATAGTTTCTTTACGCTAAAAAATCCGAAAAACTCATCGGTGCGCCGGGACCTTTTTACTCTGGTGTTTGTTTGTGCCTGTTGTGGGCATATCATTCTAGTCAAAACGGGTCAAAATAGCACATCTACAACCTCTCAAAGCATTGAGAGGCGTGAGTTTGTAGATCGGCTATTTCTTGCAACCAAAGAGCCCAGTGTCTCTTAAGACATTGTAGTTCAGGAAGGAAGCTCACTGCTTATAAATATAAAAAAACCACACATTAACCACATGAAGACCACCTGGAAAGTGTCCTAAATATTCTAAACGTCATTAACGTATATTTTTCTTTTGCAAAAAGGGTGATGTGTCCCTATAATCACCCCACCACACTAAGCAGTGACCAGAAGAACAAGGCAGAGAAAAAAAAAAGGATGGCAGCCTCATTTCCCATGCTGCCGTTTGAAGATCACAAACCGCGCGGTCTAACCCCATGCCCCCACCCTCCCTCACACACACACACACACACACACACACACACACACTACTGATGTAGGCACAGCTGTGGCTCTCGCCCCCCACCCCCTCCCCCAATGCACCTCACACCCCATCCCCCCTTTGATCTGTCCCGCTCCGTGCTTTGTACCCGTATACTAGTATTAAAAGGATAGAGACTGAACTGGCGCAAAGCTCCGCCCCCCTCCGCTATTCATGTCAGTGGAAGTTGCTCAGTGGCGTTTTGAAGCACCCGGAAGGCTGCTGCCGGAAGGACCGTCTTATTTCCGCCGATTCAGCATTTGGGCGCCACATTTTGGTGCCCAAATGCGGAAGTGCAGCCTGGGCTTTAACATTGAGCAGCTCGGTTTGCACGAGGGTTTCCTCGTCAAGAACCCACGGGTCCGCCTGCAGTCCTTCCTCTTACCACTAGGGCCCATGCAGCGCTTCAACATTGGAGTGCCTAGCTGGCCCCTTGATTGTACCTCTGGTGCTCCTTGATGGGCAACGGGTCGACCAACCAGGGGCCCCCTTTTTTTTTTAAGTTTGAAGCACTAATCGCCACCACCGCCGCTGCCGCTGCTGTGGCTGAGACCAGGGGTGTGTGGGGGGATGAATATAAATGTGTCCAATATGGAAATGCATTATTATCCTATATCCACACACAAAAGCAGCCGCACTCCAATTGGTGAATGGGGCAGGCCTATTCTATTCTATTTTTACCCCCACGTGGCAGCAGGGAATTTAAATTGTCTTTCTGCTCCTTGGAAGGAACTGCTACACACGGGCACCGGCACGTGCTGCTATACTTTATGTGTTTTTAACGTTTGTTCAGTTCATAGTAGGCTGACCTTAGTAGACCTTCTGTCTTTTGCTGTCTTCTCAGTATAGTGTGGGTTGGGAGGTTGGGAGGGTTTGGTCCTAAAGACTGTGTATTTTGGGGTGAATTTGTGGCCATCGCCCCCGGGGCCAGAGGCGGTCTCCAGTCGGCTATAGAGCCGGCATTAGTATGGACAGATGAAAGCCAGAGGAAGAGAGAGAGAGAGGGGTTTAGCCCCAGAGACACGCTCACAGGCGTGGCGCTGCAGCTGTGTGTCTGGAGGGAGCTGGTTTGTATAAATACGGTGTGTGCGAGTGTCTTAAAGCCTCGGTTAACACAGATCATGCTTTTCAAAGCGTGGTTTAGTTAACTCTGTTCCCGGAGTCTCGATGGTGCAGAATTTACAGGAAAGGAAACACTCCAGGCTCCAGGCATTGGAGCACACCGCAAGTCTCGTGCTGTTGCCAAGATCACTGGTCTCCGTCAGTGTTGCCATGTCAGTGCTTATTATGAGCGAATTTGGGCTTGTTTTTCGGCAGAGGTGCTTATAAAAACAGGTGGTTGGCTGACTTGGCTCGTTTCTAAAGTGTAGTTGCTTATTTTTGGCCTTGCTTCCTAGATGTCGTTCAAACCAGTGGTTCTCAAACATTGTCATGCCAATTTTGTGCCGGGTGAAGTCTCACAAACGGCAAATGTAGCCCAGCTTGAAGCGAGCTTATAATCATGTCTATGTGACACATTTATGTCTGTGTTCTTCGCACACGGTTCATAATTAATTTACTGTTCACTTACTAGCTAATGTTCTTTCTGTCGACTATAGATTACAGTAAGAGGCGGCTCTACTTTATTAAAGCACCATGTTCTCTACGTGCTCGGCACAGGAGGGCAGCCATATTTGTTTACCACCCTGAGAAGTTCTATATACGCCCGTGACCTTGGTCCTGGGCGTCCCCCCGTCCCCCGTCCCACACTATACCATTTAACCAAGCATGGGTTCAGTCAGGGCCACATTTAGACCATTAAAAACATTCTCCATCGTTCACTTCACTTAGAGTGGCTTTTGGGGCGGGAGGGGAGAAAAAAAAGCATTTTCCTCAAGACTATTTGCCGCTGAGCCAAATGACAGAGTTTCCACTTTCCACAAGAAGTAAATGCCTCCTTGAAACTCTAGGACTGCATTTACTGCGGGGGGGGGAATGAATGATGGCCAAAGATACACAATGGGGAGCGGGGGGGGGGGGGGGGGGGGGAATTGCTGGTTTCTCTTCTAGAGCTACTGTAGTTCAGAGTCGGACTGACATAAATGTATACAGTATGTATGAATATGTTATAGAGTTGAAAGTGTGAGAGAGATCTTCCCTACTAAACTTGGCGCTTAGAACTACATCTAGGCCTATGGGGGGAAAAAGGAGAAAATTCCACCTCCTATAAGGTCACAACTTGTAGATCAGCTACTGTCAATAAAATAGGGCAATCGATTAGGCTACTTTAAAAACATGAAAAGATGAAATATGGCGATACCAGGTGTCTGCCGCAGGCGGTGATGATATCAGAGAGGCTAGCAATACAGGCAACACTACAGTAAAACCTCATTAATATTTAATTCCTATGACCGTAGATGGGGGGGGGGGGGGGGGAAAGGCCAAATGGCCTTGCCCCTAAAATGATGAAATTCCAGGCCCGTTGTACACAGTTGAATCAATACGTCTGACTCTGAACTTGAACAACCTTAAAACAAAATGTGAAAAATAAACCAGTTCCCATTTGCGTGTCTTGACTCCTGGGTCCAAACCCAAGGAGCAGTATCTCTAATAACGGTGCATTTTGAGACTGCATTTTTGGGACAGAATGTTTTATTTGAGTTGGTTATGAGACAATGTCCTTGCATCCCAATAAAATCACATTGGCACTGACCGTTTATTGCATCCTGTTAGTTAGAGACGGCGGCAAAGAGCTTCGGAGAAGACACTGAATGAACATCCAATATAATTATACGCACTTACCAAAACAAATTGCTTTTCTTAGAACTGAAGGGGGGGAAAAAATCAAATCCTAAAAAGATAAGTGGCAGTCGGTAGTGCTATCACCTCACAAGGTCCTGGGTTCGATTCCCGCTGGGGGCGCTGGAGGGCGTGTTCTCTCCTCCGCGTCATCAGTGCCCCATAGCCTAGGTGGGGGTTGGCGAAAGGGCCTTTCTGTGTGGAGTTTGCATGTTCTCCCCGTGTCTCCTAGGGTAGGTACCCTCACAAAATAATCTCACGGTTAATCCTTGTTTCTATACTGCCTCCATGCCCCACCCAGTTATTGTTCTGTGTCCCTTTTATGCCCATATATGGAGTTCTTTGTCAGGCATGCCCAAATATGGAGTCCATGCAGATGTCAGGGCATTGGGATTGTCAGAACAGGCCAGCTCCATGTATGGGGATCTAGGGGTGATCAGGTGTGATCAATTGGCTAATTTGGGCCCTGTCCAGAGAGCCTTCTGGGCAGAGGCCTTTTGTGCTGTTTCTGGACAACGGTGTATCCCACCGACTCAAGGCCGGGCACTGCACTCCCTGTGGGGGTGTGAGACGCGTGTGTCGAATTTGAAGTCGGTGGGACGAAGGGTTCTCGGGTTACGTGGATTCACACACAGAGACATGGTGCATTCATAGATGGAGATATATATATATATTTGTATTTATAATATCAATCAAGGACGTCCTTTACACTTACAGCAATCTGAGAATCCCATCGTCAAATATTCGGGAAAACAGCGCCTCCGCTGTTGTTCCTCGAAATTAGACTCTGGGGGCAACGTCTGTTTAGAATTTCGATCAACCGGAAAAGGCCCTTGCTTTTCCGCCGAGTTCCACTACTACCGCTGTGTCGCACTGTTTTCATTCCTACTTTCAACCATTCCTTTGCGGAACAAAACATGGATGTAACGGAGGAGGAAAAGTTGCTGTTCTACACAATGTTGAACATATCAAACCGCTTCAGCACATTTGTTTGAAATATTTAATCGATCGACGAGATGTTTTATTATGTTTACCTACTGGTTTTGGAAAAAGCCTCGTATATCAAGCTTGGCCAACGGTGTGTTCCCTACTTTCCGAAGCCTTTCCAGAGAGATGGCTAAAGGACGCTATCGTTTTTGTTATATGCCCACTCATTTCTATAATGGAAGAGCAAGTGAAAATGTTGACGGAGCGAGGCATTTCTGCAGCATATGCTGGGCAGAATGCATCTACAGACTCTGAAAACATGCCGTTTATTAACATTTAATCATAATAATGCTAGAAAATACAATTTAACCATGTGTACTACTACTTATGCATGTTGCATCATGGCATGCAGAAAAACAGCCAGCTTTAAACTCACGAGTCACAATGCATCTCAGTGCTATAGTATTGTGACCTTATAGATCACCCATTTTGATCAAGTGCTGAGTATTTAAGGGATTAGTGTCTAAAATAAAATACACTGAATGTACTTTTAGTACTGTCAAACGATCATATGGACCCAACCATCCATTAAATCAAGTTTATTATAAATATGCAACACAATTTGAAATTTAGACAATAAATGTAGCTAATGTAAGAGGATTTATATTCATTGATTACACTAGATAATGGGTCCTTGTTGACCTGTAAAACGTAATGGACCCCTTCTCAAAGTTTAAAGCAAAAATATAGATAATACCACGTCTGAAAGGCTTTGTATCCTAATGTGATTTGTGAAACAGTGTGAAAAGGAGCCCCCGCGGTTTCCAAATCAATTCACTTTCAGATTGAACACTAAACCAAAGCTTTTATAACTTTAATTTGTACTGCAAAATACATTTGTTTTACGTCCGTTATATTTGTACGTCACGGACTGTTCTGAAGTTGCTTAAATAAAGGGGTCATTTGTTGGGAAACGTAAATATTAGCACACAACACAATTAACGCATTTGATTGAAGTTAATTACACTTAATCATAACCAACGCTTTTATTCATACTTTGTACTGTACACAGTTTACATTACATTTAGTTTGACGGAGTTTACACTTATTTGTTCAACATAGGACAACATTAGATAGCACTTCCCCGTTTTTTTGAGGTGAGATGGAGATGCAGTTGCACAACGCTTATGTCTAGCATTGTTTCGGTCATACAGTTATTTGACCGAATCGCCAACCTTTTCCAAAATTTCTTTGGTGCGCGAATATTTCATCAACAATTGTTTGCAGCTTAAGCAAATCGATTTCAGTGGATCGTCTGCAACAACAGGTTCTTCGGTTATAGCTTCCAAACTAGTCTCCAATCCCTGATTTGTGAATAAATTAAATACTTGTCCTTTTACTCCATACTTTAAATAATCTCCACAAACTCTACATACATTCGTAATAGGTTTATTTGGTGTTGTTTGTTGACCAGAGGAAGCCATGTTCAATAATAATGGAAGCGTGTAGGTTTGCTTCCAGTGGGACGAAATGTCCTCGCTGCACACACATGTAAATCCCGCCCACTAAATGTGATTGGGTGATTGCGCGGCTGACTTCCTGAACTACAGCGTCCATACTTGTAGGCCAGTGATACGTTTCTTTCTACTGCTTGCCGACAGACTAGTTGACGCGAGGCAACAGTCTGTCTTGAGAGACTACACTTACAGTGACAATCAGCATGAGGGCAGACAGGCTGCACTTGGACTGCTTTTTGGGTTAAATGTATGGTCACTCACACAGCCAATCCACCTGCTGGGTTATTGAAAGTGTACACTACTAGTACACTAGTGATATGCATCTGTGAGCATGTTGAGGCCTCTGGAGAATTTGATAGCCTCACAGTGGGAAGTCTTTGCAGGAGGCACGGCCTTTTGTCCCTGGTTTCCGCGTGGGGTCCATCATCCTCCGCTGTGCTGGTGGTCACATTATTCATTCCAATGGTTACTCTTTCAGCTTGTCCCGCTGGCCTGATGTGTCGTCCCCCCCCATCTGAAAATGTTTTGGTCCAGGGAGAGGCCAGAAACACTTTGAAGATATTTCGAAAATATGTTCAAAAATAGCAGATGTATACGGGCTCAGAGCGTGGCACAAAGTTACGTGGTGTGAGCTTGTATATCTGCTATTGTTTTGAGAACCACTGACTGTGAGTTTTCTGAAAAAAAAACGTAATGTTGCTTTGCATATACGGCTAATCTAATCTAAAGTGACACGGATGCTTTTTGCCGTTTTCAATGTGTTCAACCCTATATATTAGCTGACCGGGTGGTGACGGCGCCGCGTTTCGAGCTTGGCAATTTTTTTGCTGAACGTTCACCGCAGAATTGGGACGGCTCGGGTTCATTTGTTTAAGCTGGCATTTGCTGAGTGCAGACTTAAGGAGAGCATCGGTTCGGCTCGAGGGGTACGATGTTTGTTTGGGATCCAGAAATGACAAATCCGCGCAAAGAATCATGCCATGTGTCGGAGAATCTCCCGACGGGTGGCCTCAATAGCTGTGACGAGAAGAATTTGGCTATATGATCCGTTTTTGGACCTTTTTTTACCCCATAGACACTCTGGCAGCCATACATCATGCTCTCATCCTAAAAGCCATCTCTCCCCAGCGGAGCATGCGGGCTTCTCTTCTTATTCGTTATTTTACCGTCTGTGACGGACAGTGCAGCCTCCACTTCCATCCGTGTCCGTCTGTCTCGTTTGCCCATTTCACATAGTCGTCAGCGGCATTCCTGACAGCCTGTGGAAATGTCAGTTTATTTTTTTTTTGTCATCCTGTGTTGACACGTGGGTGTCCATTCCTCCCGCGTCTGCAGCTTCTTTGACAGTGGAGACGTGCTGCTCAAATAACCCATGTTGGGTGCGAACCCCTTTTGGTGTTTAGCTATTGAAAACTAGCAGATCTACAAACTCGGTGGCGCGCTAAGAGCTTGTAGGTCTGCTATTTTTGAGAAATCGAAGAACGACTGACCGAAACATAGCTTTTTCAGAAAACTGTCAACTGGATGTATAGACGACATTTTTAGAATCTGATCTCGGGTCAAAATGGGATAATTTCCTGAGGAATAATTGAGCCGTCAGTATGTTGTCTCCATATATACCAGAGCACGCATTGCCCTCCACAACTCCAAACAACGTTATTATTCCCAGTAAGGGAGCAATTAGTGCAGAGAGGCTTGTATAGCAGAAAAACACGGTTAACGTGCGACAGCAACAACATGGCAAACGGATACGGAGCTAATTAATGTGGAATGAAATTATCTTGATCCACATGAAGCCACGCGTACTATATGTCCCCATTCTGGGCACGTCACAATAGGTTGAACATTCGTGTTGTGAGCTTGTGTAAGATTGGCAAGAGATTTTAGTGTAGAGGGGAAAACATTTGGTGGCCAAGGATAGACCCCTGGGGGGTCCCCCCGGCAATGGAGTACAGTATAGGAGTACAGTTTAAGTGGTTAAAGGGCCACTTAACCCCTTTTGCAACCAGAGCTTATTTTAGTTTGTGTGTAATATGTTTTTTTATATATATATATATATATATATATATATATTTTAGTCATGAAATGAAAATGTGGTCTCGCTTCCTTCCTGGACTACAAAGTCACACCTCGATGCAGCCTCCCCCCCTCTCCACAAGCAGGGGAAGTGCACTAAAGCATTATGGTCATTGTAGGAATTCAGCAATCCAGTCAAACACACAGACTTCATTATTCTTCTGGCCATAGGGTGCAAGTTTCACATTGTGCTCCTGTTATCTACTACAGATGCTATCAACATCGAGTAACTGCAGTTTCTTTTAAACGCTACCAACTGTAAAAAGAAAACATACAGAGTATTTAAAAGTTCTAGTGCCCAAGGGCTTAACGATTTAGATTAGAATGTCAGTTTACAAGCAGGTGAAATATAATGACGCCCCGATGTGCAACAGAGCCAGTTCACCTGCAAAAACATGTCCAGGAGAAGATGAAATGCTCGTGGCTTTCCGGTGGCTTTGTTGGCTACAGAGGTTGTTTGTCAGTCTAATAATCATTGCAACAGATTTTGTCAATACTGTTACCGTTTCTATCTCTTACTGTGAGGCTGTGAACCCAGTGAGATGAATTGAACAAGGTAAACAAGTGTAATGCTTAATTGGGTCGTCCACTCACAGTTAACAGTCTTTGTATTGAGTTTGTGCTTGAAATGTGCTGTAATTCTGCAAACTGTTAATACATATTTCAATCAATCAATCAATCAATCAATAAAAGAAAAGCGCAGAAGGACCGGATGGAGAATGACGGCAAGAAAAAAGCACTTATTGTAGACGGTCGGTCAATTCTCTGTTACGTCTTTGAAGCCTCTGGAACAGGAGACCGTGAAAGGAAATGCACTGTACATCAAAGCCAGTCTGTTGTAGACGGTTAATCAAACTAATCTCATTTAATCACTCCCTATTTTAGTCACGTCGTTATAGGTGAATTGTTTCAGAGTCCATGTCATATTAGAGATGGTGAAAATAGTAGGTCTACAAGCTCACAGCATTGTTTTTGTATGACGCCATTTTTGTGACAAAGTACACACAATGCATCTTGATTATTCGATTAATCAAAAAAAGTATTCCGTTGGATCATTCGAGTCTTTCCAAATGATCAAAATATTTTCTTCCAGGCACCATGCTTGCCTCCCCAAAGTGTCTCTCCGATTAGAGCGATGTTCTCTTGTCTCGCCACCACGACATCAAACCTTCGCCTCGATTACCGAACGGTTATTTTCAAAATGGTGAAGATGGCAGATCTACAAGTCCACAATGCGACACAATGGGAACCAGTTCAGTTATGTTTGGTTCTTCTTATTCCAAGAGCCAGAGCTCCAAAATTGGTGGGGAAAACTAGACCTATATTAAATTGTTTATAGGATCAATACAAGTAAATTAATACATGATAACGCTTCCGCAGTAGTAGCTTTTTCATATTTTCGATTATTTTTCATATTTTATAATGACTCATTTGCATATTTAAAAATGTAAAATTTGTAATACAATAAATCATTGTTTTCGTGTAAGTAATCAACTTTGGAAGTTTCATGGTGCTGACAATCACCATGAAAAACAATAATATGGTATAGTTTTGCACACTCAATTCACAATTAACGTTCCAATTTTGGAACTCTGGCTCATGGACTAAAAACCAAAAAGAACTGAACCGGTTCCCACTGGGAACCAACCGGTGGAAAAGGGGCCATTGTGAGTTTGTAGAATGGTTATATTCCGCTGTTCTTGTACACCGTGATTTAGGTAATTATATGTCGATTGCAGGATAAGAAGTTCAAAATTATAAATGTAATTGCACGCTCTCACTCTCTATTTTGAGTGGTACTGTACCAGACGGCACAAGATTGAGGACATGCATGCACATGACTGCGACGTAGGGGTGCATGTGTGCAATGAACTAATTGATTTAATCAATTATAAAATCACCTCATAAAAACAATCGCTTAATGATTGATCTCCATGTTGGGGATCTTGCTTCTGTATCATGCGATGAATCAACAAAGCAATGGAACAATCGATACGAAGATAATCGGTATAGGCCTACAGTAGTGCACGTCTGTGGTCTCTAAGCTTAAAGTTAACCCATTCTTTTTAAAAGTTAACCCACTTCTAATGCCAGTACCTTGGTCAAATGCAGTGGCACGTGCACTCTGTAGTGCATGTACCTAACATGCATGTGTAGGAAAGTGGAGTAACTGTATAGGCTGCCTGGCTAAAGCCAGACCGAATCCGCCGTTGTGATTTGTGTCTGGCTTATTAGCCGTGCTAGTAGTAACTGGGGTAAACCCAGCAAACATTGCACTCACGCAGGCAGGCAGGTTAGGCACGCACGCACCATATTTTCCCAATAAAAATGATCACTCCAAAAGAAATGTCCACCCATGGTTGACATTGCTATCGCTGTCCAGTGTAAATACAGCTTTATTCTATACTCCTGTCTGGAGCTTCTATAGGTCCCTCTTCCCCAATAACTCTGAGGAGTTAAGACCCCAGCCGGCCCCCGATGAAAATCTCTCCTCTCCTTGACCTGATCTCAGTGCTCTGGCAGCTGCTCTGATCCCCAGCTGGCTGTTGATGTCAGCTTTAGAGCGGTTAAAAAAAAAAAAAACGCACACTTTGGCACAATTTCTGTATGCCATGCATTTTTCACACCCTTCTATTCTCTGAAGCACGTCTCCCAGTCGGTCAGAGTCGGTTGCCTTGCCAGGCATGCAAAACAAAACAAAGCGTGATGTTCACAATGTAGAGCAGGTGTGCTTCCTTTGCTCTGATTGCCTCCTTGGCTGTGGGTACTCACTCGGCGGCGTTGCCATGTCCGCTTGTTATAAGCGACTTTTAGGCCTGTTTTTCTCTGTACCGTTGCTTGCAAATATTGGTGGTTGCGGGTTTTTTTGTGCTTGGTTATAGTGTAGTTGCTTCTTTTTTGGGCTTGTTTCCTGAGTTCCCAAATTATGTTTTTAAATGGTTCAATTCTGCTACACAATGATTTCCCCAAATCCATTCATGAGCACTTTCACATCAAAGCCCATGTGACCCATCACAAACGTGGATAAATCTGCTGGAAGCAGAGTGGCATTATTATTTCACAAAGGAAGAGCAAACTATATACAAACGATTCTAATGCACAATCCAGACTAGAAGAAGCAACACAGCTGCTGCCAACGCGGGCGGGGAAAGCTGCCAAAGGAATCGCAGGCTGTGTGAATGTGTAAATTAAATGGGCTTATAATGTCACACTCACTGCCCTATCATTCAGGCACAAGGATATCTGAGTAATTTCTGTGAATTGTAAGCAGTTGATTATCAACTAAAAATATATAATTTCTGCAACCCCCAGTTTGACATTCATCAGTCCACAGACAGACATTGTATTATGATTCGCTTTATGATTCTGGGACGCCAAGCAGTATTCATTTAAATATGAGATTGTACAAATGGACCCAAACTTGGTGCCCATAGTAGGCCTACTTACTTTAAAGTGTCTCACCGAGCTCCACGGGATCGTCTACGATTGGTTGACGCCAAAGAGAATTGGTTGTTTACTACCAGGTGTTTCTGATCGGTTGTTACCGCAGACATGTAAACCGCTCCAGAGCAGGTTCTGTGAGCAGCATTATGTTGCCATGGCAGAGTTCCCCTGTAAGAAGTGAACCCTGAAGTTAGCCGTACTATACCCCAAAATCCTGTTTCTTACTACATGGGCCCTGGTGAAAACATTATCTATACCTGCTTTGGAGATGATTTAAAAAAAAAACGGCTGCATCATAGCGGATTCAGTCAGCCTGTTCCCCTCTGTCTCTCTCCACTGCTAGCTTGACAACCTGGCTTGATTATATAGACCTAAGCATATAAGAGAGATGATTACAACGTGGTGTTTTCTGTAAGCCTGTTTTGCTCGATATACAAATGGACCCCTTCGACACTGCAGCCCCTGACCTGACATCATGTCTGTCATTTTGCACATTTTGCCAGCATCCATCTCTGGAATTGAAGACGGCATTTGGCCTACAGCTCCTCCTCCACACCGCCCTTGTGCTTCATCCACTTCCACACCCTCCTTCCTTCGATCGTCCACAGATGTCTGACTCTGAGCCATACCATGATCCGACACGAGAGAGGCCACAGTGAGTGGGAGATGTGATTGGTCCATGCAACTAGTCGAAACTCCTTGGGATAAAAAATGGGATAAGGGGAAAAAAGGGATGGTTCCTAAAAATAAAATAAAAATCTCCTATCGATTACTCGCCCCATGGATGGACTTGAATTATGGATATCCTTGAGGGGCACGAAGACGTTTGAGAACTTTGTTTAGAAGGCATTTGTGGCCTGGGTCAGTGTATTCTCACCATAAACCGACTGACTCAGCATAGGGCTGGGTTGTGCACATTACACTATAGTCACTATAACCACACAAATACTACTCTAGTCTACATGTTGGCTGTTGACAGTCTGGCACATTAATCTGCACTACCATAATAGTACCAGCCACCTTTGACACCTGGATAACTATTATTTAGAAATGCTGCTGAGAAAAGTATCTATTATATAGACACAGACGGCTGAAAAACAGTATCTTGCCTTGAGTCCTCCTGACTTGGTTATTTACAGTAGCTTACATAGTCTGCACTTTTTACAGTATAGGGCGTGGCTGTTCTGCCTACGGATCCGTCGCCTTGACACTGCCTTGACTCGAGCATCGGCATTGCCGTCTTTAGTCGTTTGAACTCAACAAGTGTCGTCATTATTATTATCGACCAACTGCTTGCAGTATCGGCTTCATGTTGATTGCAGAAACCTTATGATGCGCATCACGTTTTTTTTTTTTTTAGGTGGGTTTCATTGTAGCATGACTGTGACTCCGGGGAGAGGGTTGAACCCATCATTCTTTCAAAATGCAATTCAATCATGCCTTGGAAATGTTCTTGGCATTTACGGCACAGTTGAAACTACGAGCCATAAAAGAGCATAGCAGACCACTTAACCACATTAAGTTATCGTTGCTGTTGTTTTCCAAGATGGCAGATCTGCAAGCTCACAAAGCCCCGTCAGCTTGTAGATTACCTTTTTTGGTAAGTGGTGAACCGGCTGCACACACAAAAAGAAAGTCTAAAACCGTACTAAACAAAAACATTAGCGTTGACCGGCCGTCCAGTGGTTTGCTAGATTAGTTCCGGACACACAGGCGGCACTGATGGACACACGGACAACTCTTTTACAGAGGGCTAGACTCCCACAGAGTCCAAAACAACATGGCCGCGCTGTCCTGGGTTCAGTTCACCCCTAAAGGTCAACAGGAAAGGCCCTGGGCATGTCGTCTGGTCTGGTGGTCCTTTTTTTATGAAGTCCCTGCATGGACATTTTATGAGCTGCAGGAAGGGCTTCATGAAGTGGTTCTAAAGTTTTACAGTTATGTGAAGTTTCATGTTTTCTTTTTCCCCCCAGTTGATTTATTTGTCAGTAAAGTTGTTAAATATCCACTTTGCGCCTATTTGACAGCTCATACGCTCATATGTGAGCACCGTTTCGCCATCAACCCACATGACGGAATGTGCCTGACCGGTCAGTCACACACACAAGGCTTCAGATGTTATAATCGTGTAAGTGTGTGTGAAATGACGTTAGTGTGTGTACATAATGAAAGGATGTATTTGTATGTGTTCTAATTATTGGCTGGTGATTTATTTTGAAGTCAATTTGTATTTGGGGTCGCGAGACATGGCCAAAAAACGCATTTGCAGGGGTCCCCAGCCAAAAACGCTGAGAACCCCTGTTGTGTCCGACTGAAGGCTCATACATACTCCAGTTTCTGGTGATAGGTTATCACCGTTTTAGGTGATAGCGTATCACCTAAAACGGTGATAAGAGTTGAGGCCATCATACTCGCTCGCGGTGATGTCCTTAAGGATTGACCCCGCCTCCCTGTGATTTACCCAACTTCTAGACCAATCGGTGAACGGGTTGATGGCTCCAGAGTGAAAAGACTTGTCTGATAGTAAAAACAGAGATAGATGGGTCTGTGTCCGCGGTGATAGCTGATCATCACCGCCACTGACGTAATGGTGTACCTTTCCAACCCTTTAAAAACTACACCGCGGTGATAACCTATCACCAAAAACTGGAGTATGTATGAGCCTTAACTCACCTTCCAGTGAGGAGCTCCCACCTGGAGGACGTAGCCTTTGTCCTACTTCTGCTGCCCAACACTCCCCGCTGGCAGGGGCCGCCCAAGCCCCGTACGTAGCATTACATGCTATGGCACCCGAGACCGACCCTCCCCAGAACACGTGCCAAATTGTGTCCGTGTCGTTTGAACGAATAGGTGCGTTAGTAGGCCCAACTAGAGATGCACTCTGTCGAGGTGCCCAACTTGCGCCTCGCACGAGCACCAGGCAGAGCGTGCGAGTACTGCTACTAACTAACGTCTGTTACAAGTGCTGTTCTAAATCCTTTAGACCCGTTATTGACCCAAGCCTTAACGGACCGCCATTCTTACCCACGTACCTTAGTTACGTCATCGAGAACGGTGGTCCCCCATTGGCCTACGGACAACACCGACATACGCAGCCGATTACAGCACTTGCGCACTCTGCTTGCGCAAGTATAATAAATCAGTTAATAAGAATGCACTGTGTTTTAGTATTCTGAATCCGCACGCAGAATCACAGTTACTGTATTATGCGTGTAAGGTATAAGTTACACTACTGGAGATGTATATTACAAAACCAAAAATCTATATTGTGTATTGTATGCCTAAAATAGAGTTTTAGTCATAGTCTCTTGAATAGTTTTCATTTAGTTTTAGTGTGTAGTTTTAGTGACTAAATATCATAAGATTTGAGTCTACTAAATCTACAGTTGATTTAGTCGACTAAAATGTATTTAGTCTGGCCTTGATGCCGTAGTAATGACTGATTTTACACTTGCCGAAAATTGCTGACAACGTGTTGCGCTGCGACGCGTTGTGAGCTTGAAGATCGGCTATTTTCAGCATGCAACCTTAAGTGTAGAATGACTTATATGCCTACTGGATCTCTTGTCCACTAGTCCCTTCCTATAACATTTTAGTCTAGTTTTTATTTGTTGGGCGAAATTGTCAATATATTTATTCTTAGTTTTAGTCATCATAGCTTAGTTTTTATTTAGTTTCCATTTCGCATTCGTCGGTGAAACAAGGTAGTCGACGAACATTTTTAGTCTTAGTTTTAGTCGACGAAAACAACAGTGATTATGCAATTTTGGGCGGGAACCCCTTTTGGTGTTAGCATTATGCTATGCTTTAGCTATTGAAAAATAGCTAAAGGTCTGCTATTTTTGAAAAATCGAAGAACGACTCGCATAGAAACATAGCTTTTTTTTTAAACTGTCGGGATGTAGAAGACATTTTTTAGAATCTGATCTCAGGTCAAAATGGGTTATTCTACTTCATTTTCACTCCCTCTTCGTGCGGTGCGGTGGTCCTGTGACCAGACACCAAACGGAGCCCAGGGCTATCTCTCTCTCTCTCTCTCTCTCTCTCTCTGCCCATGTGAAGAGAGGCAGACGATGACCTTCAGCATTCTCCAGATACAATGAACCCATTTAGGCCTGACGTCGAAATTTAAAAAAAAATCATTTTTTTTAAATGTCAGTGGTTCTCAATATTTCATGTCTAGGACCCCCAAAAATATATGAAATTGGCCACTGACCCCCATCTGAAAATGTGTTGTTTCAGGGAGGGACCAACTCCCAGAAGCAAAGATTTGAGTTAAAAACGTTCGCTCTGAAAGAGTATAATTATATTCAAAGCTTTGCACCACATGTTCATGATTCTTCAAAAATAGCAGACCTACAAGCTCGTAGCGCGCCACTCGGTGGCACGCTATGAGCTTGTAGATCTGCTATTTTTCAATAGCTAAATTAGCGGGGGGGGGGGGGAGACTCTGTATTCTGAAAATTTCCAAAATATTAGAATATTAGATTCCGACTAAATGTCATCGCCCCACAGACTACAGAAATGTCTTTATTCTTTTTTTTTTTTTAAGTAATACTTCTACTGTAGGTGAAGTGCAGGGTAGAATTTCAAATGAGTTTTGAACAAAAATGACTGTACTGTACTGTACTCTGCCTATTTAGTAATAATAATAATAAACTTTATTTATATAGCACCTTTCATACATAAATGCAGCTCAAAGTGCTTCACAGGGCAGAACATAGAAATAGCAATAAAACACAAGCAAACGGTTAAAACGATAAAACAATATAATGGCAAAGAACATAAAAAATAAAAACATAACGTGCAGTAAATCAGTCTGGACAGAGTAGGAACACGGATATTAAAATTCAACTAAAAGCAAGAGTGAAGAGGTGAGTCTTGAGTTGAGCTTTAATAATGTCTACCGAGGGTGTGTGTCTGAGCTGTAATGGTAGTTTATTCCAGGCCGTTGGCCCGTAAAAGCAGAAAGCTGCCTCGCCATATTTTTTGTAGACATTTTTGAGTGGTGCAACCACTCCAAGGAACAGCAATGTCCGTGATGTTCACCTATGTGTTCACCTATGTGTTGGTTAATGAGCACCAGTTTGAGTACCAGTAGGGAACCAGTAGGGGCGCTGTTTGTCAGAAACAGAGAGAGAGAGAGACAGTGCTGCACTGTTGCGAGAGAGAGAGAGAGAGAGAGAGAGAGAGAGAGAGAGAGAGAGAGAGAGAGAGAGAGAGAGGAGGAGGGGGGGAGAGAGAGGGGAGTTGCACAACTCGGTTCACACGGGTGTGATTCTTTTAGGTAGGCCTACTTCAAGCAGTCCAGTAGTAGTGTGCTGTCCAACTTGGTAGAAGGACAAGGCAGTGTGCTTACATATTTAACAAAAAATAAAAAGAGCTTGTGGATAAATTAGTACATTAGTACAGTACAGCTCCGTCACCGTTTACACTTCCCTGATTACGCTTCACTGAACACCTGAGAAGATTTCACCCGGGAGGACGGTGGAGGAGCAAATGGAACGCTATAACAGAAACACAATGAAAGCTTTGTCGTGTCACAGAACCGCAATAAAAGCTTTGCCGCCATGTCACAAGCGCTTTTTTGGGGGCGGAGGGGGGCATTTCTGCTTTGTTGGCAGCTTTTACTTTGGAGTGACGGGAAAGTCGTGGCAGTGAGTAGAGTATGAGGAGAGGAGTCCTTCAGCTGTAACATGGATGGCTGCAATTTCATGTGCTTTGTCATATTCCAAAAATAGTTGGCGCCGGCGTTTGCACTGGCTCCTTATATTACAGTGAAGACATACAAGGTTTTCCGCGGCCACTGTAGAACTTCTTTTCCTCTCGGCGTTTCCCTTCAGGGGTTCATCTGCCTCCATCCCACTCTGTCCTCTGCCTCCTCTTCTCTCACACCAACTAACGTCATGTCCTCTTCTTTCACTACATCCATAAATCATTCTCTTTGGTCTTCCTCTAGGCCTCCTGCCTGGCAGTTCTAACCTCGACATCCTTCTATCCATATACTCACTATCCCTCCTGTGTACGTGTCCAAACCATCTCAGTCTGGCCTCATCTGCAAAACGTCTGGCATGCGCTGTCCCTGCTCTGATGTACTCGTTCCTGATCCTATCCATCCTTGTTACTCCCAGAGAGAACCTCAACATTTTAGTCTCTTGCTCCCTACTACTTTCTGGAGTATAATTATTTTGGCTGTGCACCTTTTATGCTGCCCGGGAGGTGAACCCTAAGATGTTTGACTTCGGTTTGCCTTCCTGCTAGCTAGTCGCTGCTAGCAGGCTCTTTGACTGTTTTGTTTTATTGGTGTTGTGTTGTTTATTTATATTTACGGTAGCCATAATTGACTTCCAGGGCAAGTTTATTCAGCTCGGGCAACACGCAACACAACACTATAAGGCCAAGTGCAAGAGAAAGACATTATACAAGGGCATTTAAATGCAACTACAAATAATTAATAAAACAGCTGTAGCGTACAACTCTGTTTGCTGGGAGTTTGTTCCGGACGTGGTGCATAATAAAACTGCTTCATAAACAAAAACGGTAGAATTCTGAAATCAAATTGACAGACGGGAAGCGTGTGTGTGTGTGTGTGTGTGTGTGTGGCCTTGCCGAGCCATGAGGCCCATAGGGCAGGAGCCTATCTCCTGTTTCTGTAGCGTGAGGCAGCTTGATGTACAAGTACACCCCCTGGACATGACGCTAGTACCCCCAAACCAACACCTTGATGCTGAGTGTCAAGCAGGGAGTCTTTGGTATGACCCGGTCCGGGGATCGAACCCCGACCTCCCAGTCTCAGGGCGGACACTAACCACAAGGCCACTGAGCTGGTGTGTGTCTGTGTCTGTGTAGAAAAGATCCAAGAGTCTTTCTTCTCTCTCTCTCTCCACAGAGCTCCCAGAGAACTGGACGGACACGAGGGAAACGCTCCTGGAAGGCATGGTGTTCCAGCTCAAGTACCTGGGAGTCACACTGGTGGAGCAGCCCAAAGGAGAGGAGCTGTCCGCAGCCGCCGTCAAGAGGATAGTGGCCACGGTGAGACAGACACGCACGCACACACATTCACCTTGCACTCCAAATCAAAACATACGCCATCAAAGACCTGTCGCCAAAACACAGCGACACAGAGAAAGCAATCATAGAAAAACACAAGGGATATTTTCTCTCTGTGGATGGGCATGATGTGTTTTTTTTCCCCTGCCACGGGTCGGCTAGCGTATAGCGGTCTGTCGGGGTCGACTCCCGGCGACCTTTGCTGCGTACAGTATACGTGTCACTTCCCTTCTCTCTCTATGCCCATTTCGGTCTACTGTAGTCTATCAATGAGAAAATAATAATAATATAGGGCTTGTCAAAATAACTGAGGTAATAATTAATTGGTTCTTTTAACCCATTTTGACCTGAGATCGGATTCTAAAAAATGTCTTCTACATCCTGACAGTTTTCTGAAAAAGCTACGTTTCTATGTGTCAGTCGTTCTTCGGTTTTTTCAAAAATAGCAGACCCACACAAGCTCGTAGCGCACCACTTGGTGGCGCGCTACGAGCTTGTGGTTCTGCTATTTTTCAATAGCTATAAAGCATAACGTAATGCTATAACACCAAAACGGGTTCCTTCCCATAATGGGTTATCAATGCATGCCTAGATGACCCGCCCCATACATCCCGTAATCCGAGAGGGAGGGCAGAATCCATTTTGCCGGCCCGGCCTGCCGGACGGTAAACGGGGTCGGCCGGTCGTTTTAAGGGCCGGCCGGTGGTTAAAAGGGCCGACCCGACCCTTTAAACGACCGGCCGGCCCTTTTAACCACCGGCAGGCCGGGCAGGCAAAATGGATTCAGCCCTTGCTGGAATCCGATCCACTCTGCACTATACTAGTCATGGTTCTGGACTATAATCTGATGGCCGGTCAGAGAGACACGGTGGAGAGCGAGATCAGGGCTCCGTTTCCGTCACCCCGCTAAACCCCTTATCCCTAAACTTCTTTGCCTTCTTTGCCTTTTTTTTTTTTTTTTTTTTTTTACTATTTTTTGCAAAACATTTTTGAATGTCTACAAGCTCACAACGTGTCAATAGTATAGATTGGCTAGTTGGAACTATTCAAAAATGTTTTTCAAACAGTAAAAAAAAAAAACGGCAAAGAAATTTACGGATAAGGGGTTTAGCAATGACGAAAGTTCCCACAGGCATATTTTGGACATGGTTCATAAATAATATATATATATAATTTAAAAAAATATTTTTTCGACACCCTCATGACTCCAAACCAAACAAACGAAACGAGTCGTGTGGTCGTTTTCCCTCTGCCGTGACCCGAATGACACTCGGGTGAAAAGCGAGTCTCTCTCTCTCTCTCTCTCTCTCTCTCTCTCTCTCTCTCTCTCTCTCTCTCCTCCGGGCCAGGGCTGGCATTTAAGGGACGAGGACACAATTAGTGTTGAGGACACCGCCGTTCGCTCGGTGTGTGACTGTGTGTGGCAAGGCTGCGCTCCGTCACGGTGGAAAAGGCTTATTGTTATTAGATCTGGCAGCTCTGGAGCCTAATGAAGTTAAGAGGCAGTGGGCCGACGACACAGGACAACAGGGGCCACACAGGACACCGCCATGGTGGAGAGAGGAGCTCCCTGCATGGGCCTATAATCACTTTTCGGCTGTCCTTGAGGGCCATGTGAGAGGAGGAGGAGGACGGTGCCGAGGACGGCTGCTGAATGACGAGGATGATATTCTTATCCTCTCGTATCGGATGTTGGCGTGGAGTCATGTTTTATAGCGAGGTCAGGAGACAAACCCTCTCCGTCGGGTTAATCCACACTTTTTAATCTGGACACCAGAATCTCATTTTTTCCACGGATGACAAAAAAATCGAAAATGTACACAAATAAATAAAACAAGCTTTTGATGGTTCAGGTTCATTTATTTGTTTGTCCCCCGAAGGGGCGATTTGGTTTACAAGCAAAGCATAACGGGCAGACACATGAAGCACATGAAACACAGAAAACTGAACCGTTTTATTTATTTTTTATTTATTTATTTTTGCCTATTATGACATGCCCAAAATACCAGGTTAAAAGTGTTAAAATCAGGACACAAAGTAGAGGTGAAATATAATATCTCGGTAGTGTTTAATCTGAGCGTGCAGTATTGTTTCATTTGTAGATGCTTGTTTTGACTGTATGACTGAGGGGTGATATAAGTTGCTCACGGATTGATATTGTATTTAGAGGCTTCTGCTTGGCTTTAACGTCTCTTTTGGTCGAGGGGAAGTTTGTTTCCCCATGTCCGCTGCTTGATGAATGTCCGAATGGCAGGACGTCAATTGTGTGCAACTTTGTTGTGTGCGCGTGTTGCACTTTCATTCGGGGGGTTTTGAATGGATTTCATGATGCCAGGCCTTAGCTGGAATTGACATTGGATATGATGATGGCATCGGATATGTTGATAGCATGTGCAAATTAGTTGAATTTATTGTTCCAATTATTTTTGATTCATGGCTTGTCTATAGCCTGAGCTAACGTTAGACATTTCTGGCCTAGATGGGAGGGGCCGCATCTCAGAAAAGCGCGCACCCTGATTGGTTCACCGATCTGTCCGTCATCCCTGGTCTCTCCTCCCGCCCCCCCCCCCCCCCCCCCACTGTGACTGTGTCGACCAGAAGCAGAAACCACTGGTTGCTGGAGAATAAGACGCTTTTCATCACTGAGTGGAGTGATTTCCACAGAGTCGGCACACGTTGTTTTTTTTGTCTTAGACGGTGTGGTGGGTTCTTCAGCCGCATTCTCCTCATTTTCCTCGCATAGCCTCGTTTGAAATTCCACTGGCAATGATTTCCTCACGGTGTTATTCTGAGGTGTGCACACACCGCTCAGAGCCCTGACGTCGCGTCATTTGGAGCGACGCCTATACGCAGAAGGGTCGACTCCCACTTTTAGACCAGTTCAGCCCAATGCGTAAATCCAGGCTTTCATTTTTCGCGCAGACGAAATGAAAGCCTATAGCCAAATTCCAATACCCCAAATCTCGGCCACTCGCTCACTCACACTCGGTCACTCCAGCATGGCAAACTATGGTGAAATTGGTGACCTGCCGAAATATGTGACCATCTCTAGACTTCACACAACTTACATAGAAGTCTTTAAATACATGGCCTAAATACCGCTAGGTTGAACTCTGCTAATAAACAAACTGCAACAATTTACATTAGGACACTAACATTATGTGATTGTCTACACGATTGTCACATATTTCAGCAGGTCACCAATTTCACCGTAACACCACCATGGAGTGAGCAAGTGTGAGTGGCCGAGATTTTGGGTATTGGAATTTGGGGTATCGAGGCTATGGCTTGTCTAACCCTCAGTCGCTCTCTCTCTCTCTCACTCACTCACTCACTCACTCACTCACTCACACGCACACGCACATACATACGCACACTCGCACGCACTCACCTGGACTCACTCACTCACACTGTCTCTCTCTCCCCCTCTCTCTCTCTCTCTCTCTCTCTCTCTCTCTCTCTCTCTCGCAGGCCAAAGCCAGTGGCAAGAAGCTCCAGAAAGTCACGTTAACGGTTTCCCCGCGGGGAATCATCCTGTACGACAGTGCCTCCAACCAGCTGATAGAAAACATCTCCATATACAGGTCAGTCTTTGCCTCCTCCTCCTCCTCTTTCTGGTTCTGGTCCGGTCCATCACACTCGACTGGTCTTTTTCACCCTGCAATATATATAACACCCCCCCCCCCCCCCTTTGCTCTCGAACCTCATCTATCTCTAGCCCATTTAGACCTGAGGCCGATTCTAAAAAAGTCGAAAAAAAGTCTTCTAAATCTTTAGTTTCTTAAAGTTTCTGTGTCAGTGGTTCTCGACCTTTTGTCATGTCAAGGACCCCCAAAAATTATATGTGATTGGGCGCAGACCCCCCATCTCAAAATATGCCGTTTCCAGGAACGGAAGCGAGTCGTGAAAGCATCTTCACTTCACTTTAAATAGCAGATCTACAAGCGCACCGAGTGCCGCGCTATGAGCTTGTAGATCTGCTATTTGTCATCAAACAGCTGTTTGTCCGAGCTTTCGCCTCGATTATGAGCTCAGGCTGACACACAGACAGACGCACAATAAAACACCTTTTTGAGTCGTGCAACCAGTACCACTCCAAGGAACAGCAATGTCCGTGTACAGTGTACACCTATGTGTTCACCTATGTATGTATTAATGAGCACGAGTATGACTGAGTACCAGTAGGGGCGCTGTTTGCCAGAAACAGAGAGAGAGAGAGGGAGAGAGAGAGAGATAGTATTAGTGCTGCACTGTTGCCTGCTAATATATGAGAGAGAGAGAGAGAGAGAGAGAGAGAGAGAGAGAGAGAGAGAGGGGAGTTGCACCACTCGGTTCACATTTTTTTCCTGTAAGTTATTAACAACGCTGTTCCTATGCCTGCCACAGCTTGCTAATGAAGACTCGTCACCCCCCCCCCCCCCCCCCCCCCTCACTCATGAGTGACTCGGTCTAAGCCCAGCTTGACTCACTTTACGAAGATTCCATGTTCGGGAGTATACAGTGTCGGGGGAGGATAATTCAATCTGGTGGGAGTTGTAGGCCCAAGTCTAATTAATTCTTCCAGCAGATGCAGAGCAGCCAGTTCTGTCGTGTCTTATCCAAGAGTTGACTCACTGATCATATTTCATGTCTTTCGTGCATCAACATTGGAATGTAAACTTGGAATGCGGCGAGTATCTGTTTTGGGAGTCCCTTGTTCGTTTTTTTATTTTTTATTTTTTTTATCCACGTGCTTTGCAGATGTCGTCTCCTGCGTGGTGTTATCATTCCCAAGCTGGCTTGCAAAGATTTGTCAAATGCAAATCGACCACTTAAATCAACTTTGAGTTGAGCATGCAGGGTCCCGCCGGGCCCTATATTTGGTCCGATACACCAAATCGCTGAAAATAGCCGATCTACAAGCCCATACGCTTGAGCCTTGTATAGGTCGCCATGTAGGTTTCCACTGAACGTTCGCCCTCATAACGAGGACGCTATAGCGTCCATGTAGGTTAATTAACCCATTCTGACCTGAGATCAGATTCTAAAAATGTCTTCTATACATCCTGACAGTTTTCTGAACAAAGCTGTTTCTATGTCAGTCGTTCTTCGATTTTTCAAAAATAGCAGACCTACAAGCTCGTAGCGCGCCACTCGGTGGCGCGCTATGAGCTTGTAGATCTGCTATTTTTCCAATAGCTAAAGCTTAACATAATGCTGACACCAAAAGGGGTTCCCACCCCCCAAAATGGGTTAATTCCAACAGCCACGTCCGTTTTCCCATATATCGTTCCTTCGCATCACCAGAGCGGAAATTCAGATTGGAATGGAATCTCCACTGAAGTTGAGTGCTTCTCTCTCTCAACGGCCCTCGAGTGGAATGGGGGGGAACGAGAGGCGGGGGAAACGTGTCGCATCACGCAGGCTTCTCACGCGGCAACGAAAAGGCCACAGACGTTGAGGTGCGCGTCCAGCTGTGACCTCAGTCAGCGCCGTGCTGAAACACATAAAGCAAGTCGGCCGGCCGCCCCGGGGGCTTCCGAGGCCTCTCCTACTATGAGCATCTGCTCAGAAGACGGACGAGCTGTAAATGAAATGGATTTTGCCTAGAGAGACACCCAATTTACAGACTATCTCTCTCTCTCTCTCTCTCTCTCTCTCTCTCTCTCTCCAGAGTTATCTGTCGTAAATCTCAGCTGCGTTGCACAGAGCGTATCTTTTTTTATAGAAGTCCCCCAAAACTCTTATTCCTTTCTTTTTTTTTTTTAAACATTTTTTACATCCCTCAGTCATTAATTAACGTTTGTCTCATCGAGTCCCCAGAGAGGAATGAACAGTTTGGAGTGCTTCTGGGGGGGGGGGGGCAGATGGCTGCTGGCATTCATTGTGGCCTTCAGGGTTGTCTCTCTCTGCGTCGCCCTGCACACGACTGGCCCGATATGAACCCGTCACTTTTTTACTGTAAGTCTCACTCTCTCAGGATGACGGTCACACATGCTTTCCTGGAGCAATTTTCTTCATTGTTTTGTGCCTATACTTTAGTCAGTACAACACCTCCCTCCCACGTGTGTATAATGCCTGTCACTGCTACTGTTCTGGGGGATTATAGGTAGACGACCACACGTGTCCTCTGATACACATGGAGTGAGTCACGGTGGAACGGTGAGGAGTTTCAGCACGAGGACACGTGTGACGCGTGTGGAGGAACACGCTATACCTCCCTGTTCTGTTCCCAACCAACCTGTAGGTGTCGCTACAGGCCCCCCCGGGAAGTGTAAAAGAGGAAAGCGAACCCCAGTCACCAGCAACACCTTTTTTTTCTTCTTTTAACAACATTTCTTGTTCAGAAAATCAGACCCTGTAGCTGACATGACATGCTGAGAAGTGAGATTGCCAACTCTGTCGTTTTGGACTTGAGATTGGAAAAGTCACGCAAAACAAATAATCCTGCAGCTCCCTCCATTACGAGTGTGCAATGAGTGTGCTGACAATTGCATAGCCTCGTTTGCACATTTCATCCGTCTTTTAGAAATTGTGTTTGCCTGGCCTGCAAATTACAATGTATTTGCCTGCACTTTTAGTCTCTAAAGTGAGGCAGGTCCCAGCTATATTTCTGCAGAGTCTGCGTTGAAGTTTTTGCTCAAGCCACACTGTGTGAATGAAATGCACAGGGTTAAATTGCACAGGGAACTGGTTAACGGCAAGATTTTTTTCTTTTTTCTTTCAGCAATTGTGGGGAGATTGATGGGGAGTTGATGGCAATGGTGAAACAAAAAAACATGTCATTGATTGATGCTTCACTGCGTCATTGCAGCTGTGAAAAAAAGCTGAGGCCAGCTTAACTTTAAGTCGTGGCACTGTCACGCCTGTCACGTTGCGGCCGAGAGACGGGCGTCGCTCTATGTAACTTAATGCCGCTGGCTTCCATTGAAAATGACTTGTAGCCTGTTGCTTTGTCGCCGCGAGTGTGACCGTACCGTTGCTTGATTTGGTCATTTTATATTTATGTATGGAGAAGTGGAACGGACAAAATCTGATTCGTCAGCTCACTTAAAGGTCCGCTGACATGCCCCGAAATTAATATGGGTGGTACAGCACATCACGTGGTCTGACTGAAAACAGTTTGAAACAGTTTGAAACGGGGCTACGGCGCTAGCAACAAGTGGCTATAGGTCAGGCTAGCGTTTTTGACGGTACATTTAGCGTCATATTGGCTATAAATGTAATTGAAAAAAAATATTTTTTCGCCAGAAATGCTTAGTTTGAATGCAATTGAGGTTGGCGTGGGTTTTTTTAGGGGAACTGCAGCACAAGCGCAAATTTTGGACTGGAGTCCCATGTTCCCCCGGTCGCCAACACCCCTGTCTGCCCGCTCTGAGACCTCTCAGCCCCGCAGCGCGACAGTCGCGACTACGGACGGTCTGCTGTTGTCTGGCCGCTGTGAGAGCAGCGCGACTACTGTTCTTTTCCCCTCTCAGCCGCAGGCTGACATGTACACCCTCGCTCTCACTCTGTAATACCGTAGTTAGTTACCACAACATTGTTCAAGTGAACTATAGTGTGTTTATGTTTGTATTCATTGTAATAATAAATATCGCTATGCCGAGGCATAGTCTTGCGGACGAGATCATGAGCCTCTACGGGGGACTGGGCATGTGTGTACACACACACACACACACACACACACACACACACACACACACATGCAATGGCACGGAATCTCTTCCCCGCTGTCATGCACTATAGCCACGGCTAAAAGTTGTGTGTGTGTGTGTGTGTGTGTGTGTGTGTGTGTGTGTCTGTGTGTGCGTACACACATGCCCAGTTCAATGCGGGGACCTGACCAGAGACTATACGTCCGTCCCCCCGTGTGTGTGCAGCCTGCATCTGAGACGGGCTAGACTATGTTGTCATGCGGAGCGACGCGGCGATAAATAAAATAATCATAGCGATATTGATTATTACAATGAACAAGCATAAACACACAGTTCACCTGAACAATGTTGCGAAAAAATAATATTTTTAATGAGACTTTCACCCAGTATTCAAGCTAAATGTGACACCAAAATAGTAGCATAAGTTGCTATGCTACCACGGCCACCAAGCCTGGCGAGCCCGCATAGAAGTCGTTGGGGAAAGCTTTCGCCACTCTGACGTCAGAATCATGATAGCATTGTTTGATAGCAGTTATTAGCTCCCGAGGGGCGTGTCAGTCTTCCTTTAAGGGCTTGAAATTAAGTTGCCCGTTTTGGCCTGCTCGCTGCTTCGTCTGTTGACGGCTCTCTTTTATTGGAGAGAAAGAAAGAAAAGTTTAAAAAAAAACTCCTTGCATGTGTTTCCCTTTCAGAATATCGTACTGCACGGCAGACAAGATGCACGATAAAGTGTTTGCCTACATTGTCCAGAGCCAACAGAATGAGACTCTCGAGTGTCACGCCTTCCTCTGCACTAAGAGGAAAGTGGTAAGTCAACATCTGATATGATATATGATATATGATACAGTATATATTATACAACATATGATACGTCTCTACCCACGTATGCCTACTGTCTGTGCACGCATGCTGGCACCCTGCAGGTATCCACGTAAGCTAATTCATTCACAGCAGCCAAACATATAGTCCATAGGCAACATAATAATAATGGACTTTTATTTATAATGCACTTTAAATTTGTGAAAATCTCAAAGAACTTACAATAGGCAATTGCATTAAAAAAAGAGTCATCACAGCACCATTAAAAAACATCTAAGAAACTAAAAAAAGTTTTTAAAGATGAGTGCCTAAAGCCTAGAGGAGGGAAAAGAGTGTAGCTTAAAAAAAAAAAGGTTAAAAAGGTACGTTTTTTGTCCTCTCAACCGACTGTGGTCCTCTCAGGCATTGAGATAATCTTTATTTCGCTGTTGTCAGGGCGGGAAAGCTCTAATGACTCTAAATTCTAATTCCCTATACTTGATCATATTACGACGTAACACAAAAGGCATCAAAGGTAGCAGATCCACAAGCTCGTAATTGAGCTTGTAGATCTGCTACCTGTGCACTTTTCGAATTTGAATCCTGAAAAGTGACAGTTTATCAGAAAACGGCTTTAAAAGACGTTTTTAGAATCGGCCTCTATGGGGGTCTAAAATGGGTTAATATTATGACCTTTGGCTTTAACCTGCATTCTGAACGGGAACCCATTTTGGTGTTGGCATCATGTTATGCTTTAGCTATTGAAAAATAGCAGATCTACAAGCTCATAGGTCTGCTATTTTTTTTGAAAAATCGAAGAACGACTGACATTTTCAGACCTGAGATCATCTGATCTCAGGTCGGAATGGGTTAATCAGACCAGTGTGTGTCCAGTGGAAACCTCGTATGAATCTGATCTCGGGTCAGAATGGGTTAAGAACACCTGTGTTGAGTATAGTACGCCTCCTCTCATACAATTATGACCTGATGGGAGCGAGCGGGGGAGGGGAGCCTCCGAGCCTGTGGTTTGGCCCTCCCTCCATGGCTCCCTGGGGGGGCTTACTGAAGGACTCCTCCCTTCCTTCCCCTGGCTAATTTGGTTCTGGACGAAGGGCCACATATCCTCTGAGCTACATAAACAACTTGTCATAGAGGGGAGAAGTTGTCGTCCACACACACACACACACACACACACACACACACACACACACACACACACACACGCACACACTCTCTCACTCACACACACACACACACAGACACACACACACCCACCCCATCCAAGACACCATTGAGGAACTCCTTTTTGTGTTTGTGACAGCTGGTTCCTGTTTTTTGGAGTTACACTGTGTATAATGTACTATATTTTCATTATTATTGTTATAACTCACTGTGTGTGTGTGTGTGTGTGTGTCTGTCCGTCCCCCCTCTCTCTCTCTCTCTCTCTCTCTCTCTGTCTCTGTCTGTCTGTCTGTCTGTCTATCTCCATCTCCATGTCTGTCTGTCTCTCTCTCTCTCTCGCCTTCAGGCTCAGGCGGTGACGTTAACGGTGGCCCAGGCCTTCAGAGTGGCGTTTGAGTTTTGGCAGGCTGCCAAGGAAGGTAAACGCATGGTTGCTCTCCCCCCCCATGGCTGGAGGATTGTGACGGATGTCTCGTGTTCCGCGAGCGTAACCGTTCCCCCTCCCTTCCTCTTTTTTTGTGTGCCGTCTCTCTTTCACTGAGCCCCCCCCTCTCTCTCTCTTTCCATGTCATTCACATTTCATACAGTATAGCCACACGATCCTAGATCGCCGCATATATATATATATATATACTGATATGTCTGAATCAATGAATTGAGTATGAAGGACCCCACTGGATCTTTAACCCATTTTGACCTGGGAACGATTCTGCCAGATGTCTTCTAAATCCTGACTGTGTTTTCTCTTGAGAAAGCAGTTTTTATGTCAAGAACCCCCAAGTGAATATGTGTATATTTGTCCGCGAGCCTCTGTCTGAAAAGGTTTTTTTGCCGGGGGACCCAATTATGATCATTTATATCTCGGCTGTTCAACAACAGCATTCCTACAATGCGGGTTTGTAGATACGCTATGTTTGAGTAGCCAACATTTAAACGGATACAATTATTGTGGCGCTATATTTAACTATACAGTTCCGGCTGGGGACCCCCCATGGTACCCCTCTAAGGACCCCTGGGGGGGGGGGGGGGGTCCCTGGAACCCCACTTTGAGAACCACCGATGTAGGTTGCTAGAACAGTGGCGAGAGCGGCCGCTAACGGACCTATGCCCAATGCACCGATTGATGATTGAGAACGGAGTCATATGTCACTGTTATGAAGTATACAGCCCTATAGAGTCTGCATTCGGTGACTGAATATAGTTTCCACCCAGACGTAGAGGTATAGAGAGAATGACCTGTGGCAGAGTGTGTCTGGTTTCCAGGCTATATAGAAGAGCTCCACACTGAGGTGTCTCGGACAACGTGCCAACAGTAAATGACCTGGTATTAACCTGGACTTGACGCCTTGACCCCCCCCCCCCCGTGGATGACACCGGTGTGCGTTCAGCGCTCTGCCAGCACTATACACCGAGTGGTTACGAAACTGTCGGAAGAACCAAAAACACTATAGCTTTGGGCCCTCCTGCGTTGCGTTAAAAATGCCGACCGAAGCAACGGCTCTATACCCATTTGAGAGCCTCGTACAGCTGGGCCCCCGCACGCTGCGGGCCCTGGAGCTTATAGGCTCCAGTGAGTTCCCTTTTTAATCGCACTCTCTCACGGTACCAGATTGATTGATTTTGTCCCTGTGTCTCTCGCCCCAGGGTCCAAGTGAAATCTGCTTTATACTTGAACGCATGCCCTCTCAATTAGGTGCCTCCTTCCCTATATTATACCGTCCCTCCATACCGCATGAGAAAGAAAAATCACTTTTTTTTTTTACCCCTCCTCGCTTCATCAAGTATTTATCGTTTCATCTTCCGTTCGATATAGAACTTCTAAAAAAAAGAAAAAAAGAAAAAAAAAACACTTGTCTCCTTTTGCGGATGTTGTGTGTGTGTGTGTGGGGGGGGGGGAATTGAAGAGGTGTTGTTCATACAGGTGACGCGACGACGCAGCGGAACATGCGCCTAATTTAATGCATGTGTGTGTGTGTGTGTGTGTGTGTGTGTGTGTGTCTGTGTGTGTGTGTAGAGGGCTTCAGTGTCTGTACCGCATCGTCTTGCCTCCCGTGTCTTGCCTTAAGCATGAATTTAATTATACTGGCCAATAATTATACTGCAGAAAATGGGAAAGAAATCTGTTACTGTATAAGCGGCGGTGGAAGAAGTATACTTGCATGTTTTACTTGAGTAAAAGTAAAAAAAAGTGTGTATATCAAATCAACACTGCAAAGTAGAAATGCTAGTAAAAGTACAAAAAGTATTGCCGTTAAAATATACTTGAATGTACACAAAAAGTAAAAGTGCTCATTGTGCAGAATTTCAGCACGTTCAAAATGTATAAAAGAAATTATTTTGAGAAATGGCAGAGCTAGACGAGCTTGTACAGTAGATCTGCTACTGTAAATCTCCAAAGGAACTGACTAAAGCTGTCGGTGGAGGAAAACGTACACTGTTTGGCTCAGATTTATGTGGTGCAAGTGGAAGTATTGAAAATTGGAAATACTGTAAAAAAGTAAAAAAATACCTCAAACTTGTGCTTATAGTTATACTGTGCGCTTATTTGAGCTTATTATACATCGTCTGTTTCCGCCGCGCCGTTGTACAGCGGAGGGTAAATCGGGGCGCAATACGCGGACGCTTGCAGAGTGCGCTATAGCCTCACGTTGCACCCTGCTGGTGCGTCGCGGAAGTGCACGTCGGTCTCGCTATGTCTGTCTAGTAATTCCACACCTGGCAGCTCCGAATGCCCTCGTCAGACCGCTGTTTTCTTTTCCCTGTCTAAACTGCTGTTGCTCCCACGCATATGCGCACGCACGCACGCACGCACACACACACGCGCACACACGCACACACACACACACACACACACACACACACACACCACCATTATAGTCTTTGCTTATCACCATCAGGGAGACGGGTGAAGAGACGGAGAGAGAGAGAGAGAGAGAGATGGGTGGGGGAGGGGGGGGGGGGGAAGAGGGCAAGGAAGCATGAAAGGGGGGAGTTGTGTGTGTGTGTGTGTGTGTGTGTGTGTGTGGCTGGCTGGCTGGCAGCTCGGGTGACATTGATCCTGTCTTGGTGAGAAAACGAGGGTGAGGTTATTTATGCAGTACATAGACACACACACATCCTCCACATCTATATCCCTCTGTTATATAGTAGTTACCGTTTTTTTAGCCATTTTGAATGGCATTTTAATTAATTTGCTTGGATTTCGCCTACTGTATATGCCCATGGATACCCAGTGACACTATATATACGCTCCTTGTATAGGTTCTCCGCAAGCCGCGTACAGAGTACAAATATCAAGAATTGCAAATTAGCGCACATGCTTCTCTGCAGCCTCCCTCTCTCTCTCTCTCGCTCGCTCTCTCTCTCTCTCTCTCTCTCTCTCTCTCTCTCTCTCTCTCTCTCTCTCTCTCCTGCTCTCGCCTTCCCTTCCCCCTACCATGTCTCCCTGTTACATCCCCCCCCCCCCCCAAACGCATTGTTCGGGGGGTGGGGGGGTATGTGTTTAGGTCCTCGCTTCGACAACAATGCAGCTGATGAAGGCAGCATACGAAGGCGTATATCGGTGTGGGGGGAGGAGTGGGGGAGGAGTGGAAGCAGAAGGAATATCAAAAGGAACTAGTGGTGGTCTCTTGTGGCCACGGCGAAGGAGGGAGGGAGCGAGACGGAGAGAGAGAGGCGATGCAGAGTCTGTAATAGCTCCAGCTCCAGCCCCCCCCCCCCCCCCCCAGAGGGTTTGGGGGTGAAGAGGAACACAGAGTCTTCTCTCTACTACTGTACTTAGTCTAGTACAGTAGCTGCACATGTCTTACAGGCGCTGCTACGACCTCCCTACACAGCTCCGCCGCACACACAACCCCCGAGCCTGCCACCATTTCCTATACATACATACACGGCGTGAGAAATGTGTTCCATGGTGTGCTCGCTATAAACGACGCAGACATGGCTTTGCACTGGAACATCCGCTCGGGAGCTGCTGTGCTTCTGGCAGGATATAGACTCCGTGGTCGCTCGGAAGTCGGAGTGAAAGTGTTTTGGGTTGGGTGTCAATGCGACATTTCTTTAAGTCGTCTGCGACCGTTCTTTTTTTTTTTCTTTCCCAGAGGCACGTCGTGCCACTGCCATTTTTGTCTGTCGGTTCCACATCGGTATAGACACTTAAAAGTGACTAGCCACCAACGGCACTTAGTCAGGCAAGGCCCAGCATAATGTATAGATGTCATGCGGTGTACAATCTATTCGCAGTAAATATGAACATGCTGTACATCTACTATACGCTAA